>NC_134266.1:268467399-268545114 GCF_031893055.1 Leptodactylus fuscus
ACAGCGGGAATCTCCCAGCTCATCCTACAGCAGCAGGAACAGTGGATACAACGTATCGCAGCGGTGTCAGCAGCCAGCTACCCGCACACAGTGTTCAGCCGGCTGCAATGTTTTCTTCATACAAACTTTTCACAGAAGGATTATTATTATTGGGGGATGTCTTACTTTCGTGGGGGTGCCTTATATTAGGCAATTCAACAAAACCTCTGCTATGTCTTACTTTCAGGAGATGACTTATTTTCGGGGAAACAGGGTAGAACACATGTCAAAAGGTAAAAGTTAGACTAGATTTCTATTCTAAGTTCTATTATGTAACTTTCACCTTCTAATATGTGTTGTATGGTGAATAAAATATGGTTAGATCAGATTTTCAATGGAATTAGGGTTGTAGAAATGGAATTAGAGTTGTAGATAGATGAGCAAGACTTGGGGGTGACCAACATATGAGTGAAGAGTATATAAATCAAATATCCTCCAGGCTTCGATTTAGCTCCGACCCTCCGTTCACCTGCTATGTAGGCAAGACAGCAGGCAGCCTCCTGAGCTTAGCACGTCAGCAGAATCTAAATCCTCCAATATGCAGACCTTACTCCCTCTAGAAAAGCTTCATTAAACAACCCAAAATGCAGACACTGCACAACCTCAGCCAGGACAATCGCCTGCAAAACCACGGCCTCCAATGTCTGCACTGCTTGGTCTTATGACAGAGTATTCCATATGTGATTTCCATTTACTGCAGGAAACTGGCAGACAGAATGAGACCGAGATCCGAGACCAAGAGTGACCAATTCGGTTTAGATTATGGAAATAGAAGAGATCTCCGAGATGTCTCCTCCCACCCTTAATGAACTTATTGTAACCTGAACTTAAATGAGACCTAGAAGATAGACTATTCACTCATCCTAGGCAACATATAACTGCAGCTAAGATATATTATTTACAGTGCTATATAATACCAAACCAAATACTCGTACAAGAGAAATTCACCATAGTACTTACATATTATAGTAGTTATATCCTTGTACATAGGAGCAGTATTATAGTAGTTATATTCTTGTACATAGGGAGCGGTATTATAGTAGTTATATTCTTGTACATAGGAGCGGTATTATAGTAGTTATATTCTTGTACATAGGAGCAGTATTATAGTAGTTATATTCTTGTACATAGGAGCGGTATTATAGTAGTTATATTCTTGTACATAGGAGTAGTATTATAGTAGTTATATTCTTGTACATAGGAGCGGTATTATAGTAGTTATATTCTTGTACATAGGAGCAGTATTATAGTAGTTATATTCTTGTACATAGGAGCAGTATTATAGTAGTTATATTCTTGTACATAGGAGGTAGTATTATAGTAGTTATATCCTTGTACATAGGAGCAGTATTATAGTAGTTATATTCTTGTACATAGGAGCAGTATTATAGTAGTTATATTCTTGTACATAGGAGAAGTATTATAGTAGTTATATTCTTGTACATAGGAGCGGTATTATAGTAGTTATATTCTTGTACATAGGAGCGGTATTATAGTAGTTATATTCTTGTACATAGGAGTAGTATTATAGTAGTTATATTCTTGTACATAGGAGCAGTATTATAGTAGTTATATTCTTGTACATAGGAGCGGTATTATAGTAGTTATATTCTTGTACATAGGAGTAGTATTATAGTAGTTATATTCTTGTACATAGGAGCAGTATTATAGTAGTTATATTCTTGTACATAGGAGCGGTATTATAGTAGTTATATTCTTGTACATAGGAGTAGTATTATAGTAGTTATATTCTTATACATAGGAGCAGTATTATAGTAGTTATATACTTATACATAGGAGCAGTATTATAGTAGTTATATTCTTGTACATAGGAGGTAGTATTATAGTAGTTATATTCTTGTACATAGGAGCAGTATTATAGTAGTTATATACTTATACATAGGGGGCAGTATTATAGTAGTTATATTCTTGTACATAGGAGGTAGTATTATAGTAGTTATATTCTTGTACATAGGAGCGGTATTATAGTAGTTATATTCTTGTACATAGGGGCAGTATTATAGTAGTTATATTCTTGTACATAGGAGTAGTATTATAGTAGTTATATTCTTGTACATAGGAGCAGTATTATAGTAGTTATATTCTTGTACATAGGAGGTAGTATTATAGTAGTTATATCCTTGTACATAGGAGCAGTATTATAGTAGTTATATTCTTGTACATAGGAGGTAGTATTATAGTAGTTATATTCTTGTACATAGGAGCAGTATTATAGTAGTTATATACTTATACATAGGGGGCAGTATTATAGTAGTTATATTCTTATACATAGGGAGCAGTATTATAGTAGTTATATTCTTGTACATAGGAGGTAGTATTATAGTAGTTATATTCTTGTACATAGGAGCAGTATTATAGTAGTTATATACTTATACATAGGGGGCAGTATTATAGTAGTTATATTCTTATACATAGGGAGCAGTATTATAGTAGTTATATTCTTGTACATAGGAGTAGTATTATAGTAGTTATATTCTTGTACATAGGAGCAGTATTATAGTAGTTATATCCTTGTACATAGGAGCAGTATTATAGTAGTTATATTCTTGTACATAGGAGGTAATATTATAGTAGTTATATTCTTGTACATAGGAGGTAGTATTATAGTAGTTATATTCTTGTACATAGGAGTAGTATTATAGTAGTTATATTCTTGTACATAGGAGCAGTATTATAGTAGTTATATACTTATACATAGGGGGCAGTATTATAGTAGTTATATTCTTATACATAGGGAGCAGTATTATAGTAGTTATATTCTTGTACTTAGGAGTAGTATTATAGTAGTTATATTCTTGTACACAGGAGCAGTATTATAGTAGTTATATTCTTGTACATAGGAGGTAGTATTATAGTATTTATATTCTTGTACATAGGAGCAGTATTATAGTAGTTATATACTTATACATAGGGGGCAGTATTATAGTAGTTATATTCTTATACATAGGGAGCAGTATTATAGTAGTTATATTCTTGTACATAGGAGTAGTATTATAGTAGTTATATTCTTGTACATAGGAGCAGTATTATAGTAGTTATATTCTTGTACATAGGAGCGGTATTATAGTAGTTATATTCTTGTACATAGGAGTAGTATTATAGTAGTTATATTCTTGTACATAGGAGCAGTATTATAGTAGTTATATACTTATACATAGGGGGCAGTATTATAGTAGTTATATTCTTGTACATAGGAGGTAGTATTATAGTAGTTATATTCTTGTACATAGGAGCGGTATTATAGTAGTTATATTCTTGTACATAGGGGCAGTATTATAGTAGTTATATTCTTGTACATAGGAGTAGTATTATAGTAGTTATATTCTTGTACATAGGGGCAGTATTATAGTAGTTATATTCTTGTACATAGGAGCAGTAATATAGTAGTTATATTCTTGTACATAGGAGTAGTATTATAGTAGTTATATTCTTGTACATAGGAGCAGTATTATAGTAGTTATATACTTATACATAGGGAGCAGTATTATAGTAGTTATATTCTTGTACATAGGAGTAGTATTATAGTAGTTATATTCTTGTACATAGGAGCGGTATTATAGTAGTTATATTCTTGTACATAGGAGTAGTATTATAGTAGTTATATTCTTGTACATAGGAGCAGTATTATAGTAGTTATATTCTTGTACATAGGAGGTAGTATTATAGTAGTTATATCCTTGTACATAGGAGCAGTATTATAGTAGTTATATTCTTGTACATAGGAGGTAGTATTATAGTAGTTATATTCTTGTACATAGGAGCAGTATTATAGTAGTTATATACTTATACATAGGGGGCAGTATTATAGTAGTTATATTCTTATACATAGGGAGCAGTATTATAGTAGTTATATTCTTGTACATAGGAGTAGTATTATAGTAGTTATATTCTTGTACATAGGAGCAGTATTATAGTAGTTATATTCTTGTACATAGGAGGTAGTATTATAGTAGTTATATCCTTGTACATAGGAGCAGTATTATAGTAGTTATATTCTTGTACATAGGAGGTAGTATTATAGTAGTTATATTCTTGTACATAGGAGCAGTATTATAGTAGTTATATACTTATACATAGGGGGCAGTATTATAGTAGTTATATTCTTATACATAGGGAGCAGTATTATAGTAGCTATATTCTTGTACATAGGAGTAGTATTATAGTAGTTATATTCTTGTACATAGGAGCAGTATTATAGTAGTTATATTCTTGTACATAGGAGTAGTATTATAGTAATTATATTCTTGTACATAGGAGTAGTATTATAGTAGTTATATTCTTGTACATAGGAGCAGTATTATAGTAGTAATATTCTTGTACATAGGAGGTAGTATTATAGTAGTTATATCCTTGTACATGGGAGCAGTATTATAGTAGTTATATTCTTGTACATAGGAGGTAGTATTATAGTAGTTATATTCTTGTACATAGGAGCAGTATTATAGTAGTTATATACTTATACATAGGGGGCAGTATTATAGTAGTTATATTCTTGTACATAGGAGGTAGTATTATAGTAGTTATATTCTTGTACATAGGAGCGGTATTATAGTAGTTATATTCTTGTACATAGGAGTAGTATTATAGTAGTTATATTCTTGTACATAGGAGGTAGTATTATAGTAGTTATATTCTTGTACATAGGAGCAGTATTATAGTAGTTATATTCTTGTACATAGGAGGTAGTATTATAGTAGTTATATCCTTGTACATGGGAGCAGTATTATAGTAGTTATATACTTATACATAGGGGGCAGTATTATAGTAGTTATATTCTTATACATAGGGAGCAGTATTATAGTAGTTATATTCTTGTACATAGGAGTAGTATTATAGTAGTTATATTCTTGTACATAGGAGCAGTATTATAGTAGTTATATTCTTGTACATAGGAGGTAGTATTATAGTAGTTATATCCTTGTACATAGGAGCAGTATTATAGTAGTTATATTCTTGTACATAGGAGGTAGTATTATAGTAGTTATATTCTTGTACATAGGAGCAGTATTATAGTAGTTATATACTTATACATAGGGGGCAGTATTATAGTAGTTATATTCTTGTGCATAGGAGGTAGTATTATAGTAGTTATATTCTTGTACATAGGAGCAGTATTATAGTAGTTATATACTTATACATAGGGGGCAGTATTATAGTAGTTATATTCTTATACATAGGGAGCAGTATTATAGTAGTTATATTCTTGTACATAGGAGTAGTATTATAGTAGTTATATTCTTGTACATAGGAGCAGTATTATAGTAGTTATATTCTTGTACATAGGAGGTAGTATTATAGTAGTTATATCCTTGTACATAGGAGCAGTATTATAGTAGTTATATTCTTGTGCATAGGAGGTAGTATTATAGTAGTTATATTCTTGTACATAGGAGCAGTATTATAGTAGTTATATACTTATACATAGGGGGCAGTATTATAGTAGTTATATTCTTATACATAGGGAGCAGTATTATAGTAGTTATATTCTTGTACATAGGAGTAGTATTATAGTAGTTATATTCTTGTACATAGGAGCAGTATTATAGTAGTTATATTCTTGTACATAGGGGTAGTATTATAGTAGTTATATTCTTGTACATAGGAGGTAGTATTATAGTAGTTATATTCTTGTACATAGGAGCAGTATTATAGTAGTTATATACTTATACATAGGGGGCAGTATTATAGTAGTTATATTCTTATACATAGGGAGCAGTATTATAGTAGTTATATTCTTGTACATAGGAGTAGTATTATAGTAGTTATATTCTTGTACATAGGAGCAGTATTATAGTAGTTATATTCTTGTACATAGGAGGTAGTATTATAGTAGTTATATCCTTGTACATAGGAGCAGTATTATAGTAGTTATATTCTTGTACATAGGAGGTAGTATTATAGTAGTTATATTCTTGTACATAGGAGCAGTATTATAGTAGTTATATACTTATACATAGGGGGCAGTATTATAGTAGTTATATTCTTATACATAGGGAGCAGTATTATAGTAGCTATATTCTTGTACATAGGAGTAGTATTATATTAGTTATATTCTTGTACATAGGAGCAGTATTATAGTAGTTATATTCTTGTACATAGGAGTAGTATTATAGTAGTTATATTCTTGTACATAGGAGTAGTATTATAGTAGTTATATTCTTGTACATAGGAGCAGTATTATAGTAGTAATATTCTTGTACATAGGAGGTAGTATTATAGTAGTTATATCCTTGTACATGGGAGCAGTATTATAGTAGTTATATTCTTGTACATAGGAGCAGTATTATAGTAGTTATATTCTTGTACATAGGAGTAGTATTATAGTAGTTATATTCTTGTACATAGGAGTATTATAGTAGTTATATTCTTGTACATAGGAGCAGTATTATAGTAGTTATATTCTTGTACATAGTGGGCAGTATTATAGTAGTTATATTCTTGTACATAGGAGTAGTATTATAGTAGTTATATTCTTGTACATAGGAGTAGTATTATAGTAGTTATATTCTTGTACATAGGAGTAGTATTATAGTAGTTATATTCTTGTACATAGGAGCAGTATTATAGTAGTTATATTCTTGTACATAGGAGCGGTATTATAGTAGTTATATTCTTGTTTATAGGAGCAGTATTATAGTAGTTATATTCTTGTACATAGTGGGCAGTATTATAGTAGTTATATTCTTGTACATAGGAGCAGTATTATAGTAGTTATATTCTTGTACATAGGGAGCAGTATTATAGTAGTTATATTCTTGTACATAGGAGTAGTATTATAGTAGTTATATTCTTATACATAGGGAGCAGTATTATAGTAGTTATATTCTTGTACATAGGAGCAGTATTATAGTAGTTATATTCTTGTACATAGGAGTAGTATTATAGTAGTTATATTCTAGTACATAGGCGGTAGTATTATAGTAGTTATATTCTTGTACATAGGGGCAGTATTATAGTAATTATATTCTTATACATAGGGAGCAGTATTATAGTACTAATATTCTTGTACATAGGGGGCAGTATTATAGTAGTTATATTCTTGTACATAGGAGCAGTATTATAGTAGTTATATTCTTGTACATAGGCGGTAGTATTATAGTAGTTATATTCTTGTACATAGGGGCAGTATTATAGTAATTATATTCTTATACATAGGGAGCAGTATTATAGTGGTATATTCTTGTACATAGGGGGCAGTATTATAGTAGTTATATTCTTGTACATAGGAGCAGTATTATAGTAGTTATATTCTTGTACATAGGAGCAGTATTATAGTAGTTATATTCTTGTACATAGGAGTAGTATTATAGTAGTTATAGTCTTGTACATAGGAGTAGTATTATAGTAGTTATATTCTTGTACATAGGAGTAGTATTATAGTAGTTATATTCTTGTACATAGGAGCAGTATTATAGTAGTTATATTCTTGTACATAGGAGGTAGTATTATAGTAGTTATATTCTTGTACATAGGAGGTAGTATTATAGTAGTTATATTCTTGTACATAGGAGTAGTATTATAGTAGTTATATTCTTGTACATAGGAGTAGTATTATAGTAGTTATATTCTTATACATAGGGGGCAGTATTATAGTAGTTATATTCTTGTACATAGGAGCAGTATTATAGTAGTTATATTCTTGTACATAGGAGTAGTATTATAGTAGTTATATTCTTGTACATAGGGGTAGTATTATAGTAGTTATATTCTTGTACATAGGAGTAGTATTATAGTAGTTATATTCTTGTACATAGGGGTAGTATTATAGTAGTTATATTCTTGTACATAGGAGTAGTATTATAGTAGTTATATTCTTGTACATAGGGGGCAGTATTATAGCAGTTATATTCTTGTACATAGGAGTAGTATTATAGTAGTTATATTCTTGTACATAGGAGTAATATTATAGTAGTTATATTCTTGTACATAGGGGGCAGTATTATAGTAGTTATATTCTTGTACATAGGGGTAAGTGTTATAGTTGTTATATTCTTGTACATAGGAGTAGTATTATAGTAGTTTTATTCTTGTACATAGGAGGCAGTATCATAGTTATAATCATATATAATCTTATGATGTAGTATGAAGCAGAAAGTTCTCTCTTTATAGCACCCACTGTCTCATTATTGCGGTTCTGTATATCGGAGCGGTGGGGATGAATGTGTTAACAGCTAATACCTTCCCCCTCATAATCAATTCCCTTATAGTTGCATCTGAAGTGAAATTCTATTAACCTTTCTGGGTTGCTTTCTATGTCACATAAAGCATCATGGTGCCTCCAGGAATCCTACGTCTATGTCTGACTCATGCGGTTTGAAGGTCAGCGTGAGAACACAATGCAATAATGTCAACCTATCGGCTGCCTTGGCCATGATGCATCAGGAGATAATGCTGTAAATGTATTTTCAGCATCCAGACATTAATATACAGTACGCCCCTGACACATCAGCATAGATGGAGACATCAGACTTGTTTTTTCAAAGTGGTAGCAGCAATGGACCAGAAAACTAATGGATTTATCTACTGAGCAGCCGACTTTTCACCATCCAAGGTCTACCTGTGAGATTCAATGACCATTTCCAGGGACACAGCCACAAACTATTGAAAAAGAAAAAAAGGTAAAGGAGTTGTCGATCTTATTTCGGCATTTGCACCAACGTATAAGGGCAGTGGGTAAACTTCGTCCAGGCAACTGAATGAGATGGAAGGGCAAACCTGGTGATGTCCCTTGTCACTACCTGTCTGCCAGCCATAGGGAACTGATGGAGAGCCAAGTAGCTCTTTTTATGCTCCCCACAGGATGAGTCTTCAGAAAGTTCAGGGGGCGTCCCCTGTGGTCAATGAAGATGCCCCAATGATGCCTCTGTATTCTTCTGCCGATGCCTCTCCACCGCGTCATCAGCCGGCGAGTCTGCGTTTGGATCCAAATCCCGTGCATGCTCAGTCAGTTTTGCCATGGTGCCCTGGGCAGAGCCGACTGTGCATGTCTGTTCGGCCATTTTTCTGTGGCCTCTTACACAAGCATTCGTTTGGCCACGGGAAAATAGCCGAATGGACATGCGCAGTCGGCTCTTCCAATGCAACTTGAGGATGCGTGGGATTTGGATCCTGAACGCAGACTCGCCGGCTGATGACACAGTGGAGAGGTGTCGGCAGAAGAAGACAGAGGCGTCGTGGGAGCATCTTCGTTGAACGAAGGGAATGCTAGAATATGATAGAATATCTTTAATAAAGTCTCCGATTGCCATGTGTATTATCAAGAAGTTCTTAAAGGGGTTGTCCAGGATCTGAAGATAATTTATATTGCTGACCTATCCACAGGATGAGATTGGTCAAGGTCTGACACCCAGATCCCACGCCAACACCTCATGTTGCCTCTGGAACCCATATACAATGTATGTAGCTGGGAGTTGCAGTTCCAGACACCACCACTACAGTGTACAAGACCAGAAGCCGTATATAGTGCACGGAGCGCCGTACAATGTAGTGGTGGCACTGGGGAATTGCAGCCCTGCTCTCATTCACTTGCATAGGAACAGGGCATATGGCTTCTGATGGCCGCATTAGCTGATCAGTGGGGGCCCGGGGGTCAGACCACGACTAATCTGATGCTGATGAATTAGCCTTTGGATTGGTCATTAGTATCAGTTATCTTCAGATCCTGGACAGCCCCTTTAAGAACCTGAATTAGCACCAGTCAGTCTTCACTGCAGTCCTGGCATTCTATATATCAGCTGAAGGTGCAAAGTCTAGAGGGTGGATAAGTACCAAGCATCTGAAGTGTGGCTTATCAGTCTGCACTGACCACAGACCTCCAGGAACGTCTCAAGTATCAGGCAAAGAGGAACAACAGAGTAGCGCGTACAGAATTGGCCCAACCCTTCACGAACCTGCAGCTCATCCCGCCAAACATACGACAAGCTCTAATAGATAGATGGATCCAATTCATGGCTCTGACGTGCAGACATCTGCGGGCTCCAGCTCCTCTTCTATATCACTCTATATAATAGGGCCTGGGTAGATTTTTGGCGAGGCCGCCTGGCATGATACCCATCCAGCATGTTTCAGGGACCTCCCTGGATTCCTCTTTTGGGGAGTCGCCAGCCGCATTGTTCTGCTTGCAGAAACCAAGAAATTGGCAGCAGAGTATAGGAGGGCTGACGTACGTTCCTCCTATCCCCGAACACTCTACAATCGCTGCAGCATTGTGAATCTGGCTTACGAGGATCAATTCATTTTTAGAAATGAATGTAAGCAGCAGGGACGCGGCGGCGGTACCGAGAAACGACGCAAGGAAACAATTAGATTGTCTATAAAGCTCTAGGAAGGGTCAGAGCACAAATTCTATGACATGAGCGCTGGATCTTCTGCTATCATAGAGTTAAATGATAGAATTCTAGCTGTCTGCAGCCACCACTAGGGGGAGCTCCAAATAACAGACCTATTTTTTTTAATTTATTTTTATGTTAATCATATTTTTAGACTGATTAGGCCCAGATGAAAGAAGACGGAGCAGGAACATTAATTTTGAGCATCCTGCTGCGATCTTTGCCTCCCAATGAAAATATTGGACAGAATCCGCCCCCCAAATCAGTGTCAAACCCTACGTTTTAACACCCCCTGTGTATTTCACAGCAAGGAGACAAAATTTGTTGATAAAGTATATTAATGGAAGAAAATCATAAGTTGTCTAACAGTTTAGTTTTCTTTGCAGCAGTCAACTCGTTTACATGACAGACAGGATTACAATAGAAGATAACACCCATGTCTGCAACATCAGGGGCATGAGTAAAGAGGGCATTATAGGGTGTGTAGGTCAGTAAAGGAGGGGGGGGGTATACTGTGTGTAGGCCAGTAAAGTTGGTATTATACTGGGTGGAATTGGGTGGTAGGCCCCAGTCAAAAGCTTGCTATGGGGCCCATTCTTTTTCTGACTCAGGGAGTCTATTGCTGCCCATTGCTATGACTGTGCTGTAAAGCAGATCACTAAATGCTGTTAACAGAGCAGAGAAGAAGCTCAGGCAAGATGGCCGCCCCCATAATCATTGGGGACGGTGATTGTGCTGTAAAGCAGATCACTAAATGCTCTTAGCAGAGCAGAGAAGAAGCCCAGGCAAGATGGCCGCTCCCATAATCATTGGGGACGGTGACTGTGCTGTAAAGAAGATCACTAAATGCTGTTAACAGAGCAGAGAAGAAGCTCAGGCAAGATGGCCGCCCCCATAGTCATGGACAGAAAATAGAATTTAAAAAAAAAATCTACAAGCAGAAAATAAAATCAGGTTAGAAAAAAGTGAGATTTCACTTTCTGGTTTTACCAGAAACAGGCATTAAATAATTTACTAAACCTATATATCGATGACTTATCTTTAGTAGAGATCATCTATATGTGATTGTGAATTTCTGAGACACGGCACCCTCTCAGATCAGCTGTTTAAACATCTTGAATTTTTATTTTCAGGGGGTATGGAGCATCTTGGAGTTTAGTTAGGTCTGAATTGTAGCCACAAGCCTAAATTTTAAGACTGTGTTTTCTTGTACAATTCAATACGGTTACAAGTCAAAGTTGCATGATGGCGTCCTAACTAGAATAGGATGCTTGATAGGATTTTCACAATGGGTCAGGTAAGTCGGTATGCTTTTTTTTTCATATTCCGAGTTTATTTCATTTTTTAAATTTATTTTTAAAGGTGATGAAGATATAATATAAAGTCTCTGGATTTAACATTTTCAGGTTAGAGGCCTCACTTATTTTATGGGAATAAATAGACTATATTAAGCCATTTTAGTTAAAATAAACGCCTCTGTATACTGTCACTTGGCTGTGAAATATTGGACGTTCCCGAGAACAGTTCTGGTGACCAGTCACCTAGAAAAAGTTGATCTTCCCCTTTTACGGGGGACAGATTCTCCATGTTATCCATGGTGTCACCGCCATGTTTGATCGATCCTTCCCCTCCAGTGTTCCTACAGTCACTTCTCTCTACGAGGTGGTTACATCCTTGTGTTGTGTTATCACAATTTTCTGTATTTTCCAAAACTGTCCTTCCCTTCCGAGCCTGGTGGGCCAACAATGTCCTTCTGCTTCTCGAGATCACAGTGGTTGACCCTTCATGACCGAAAAAAGGGGACAAATTTGGGGAACAAAGCAGGTCGTTCTCAGAGAGTCCATAAAACATGCCCGATTTTCGTTTCCTCATGTTTTTGAAGAACATAGGTCTAATTGTGCTACTCGATCTAGTTCTTATGGAAACAGTGGAAGACTTGGCATTGGAAGTCATACTGAAGAAGTCAACGCTAAGTCTCCTGGCTTCTGAAATTCTTCCTAGCACTGGGGTGGATTGTAAGAAAGGAAAAAAGTCTCTTGTAGACAAGTTATTCTGGGTTTCATAATTCTCAGACAAGGACTCTCGATGCTGATATGGAAGGATGACTGAACAGGGAGAATCGGTTATAGAAACCAGGAGTCTTCGTTGACCTCTATTCTGAGGTCCAATGTGTTGAGATTGGAAGGTCCCATCATCTTCTGGATTATTGCTAGCTTCGAAGAGATCGGCAGATGCATTGTAGATGTCCCCAGTTATGACGGATTTTACCTCACTTGTTACTTTTGCCATGTCCAATTTGGAACTTTTTGGTTCATCGTTGACAAATACTTCACCTCCATGAATCAAAAATTTCCTTCCCCATGACACTGCAGACTTGTCTAGATCTTCTAACATACTACCCAAGTCTAAACTATCATCGAAGGATGTGCCATTCGAAAGCACCTTCAGATATGTTGAACTTTGTTGATCTTTGGTAGAGACTCTTGAAAGAACTTCATTTAGATGACTGTTCTTGGAAGACTTTTGGGAACCACTTAAATCCTCAGGAGGGAAGGCCTGAAAAACTAAACTGGTGTCATCCTGACTGGTAACTTTAGAGGTAAAGGTGCAGCTCCTGGATATATTCTTGAATAATTTGTCAAAGCTGCAGTGTGACGCTTCTTTCTGATCAGTTATACCCCTGCTATCCCTACTGGTAAATTTACAGGGGTGGTTAAAGATGCACGTAGTCAATTCATTGCTGAAGCAATTGTCAAAGCTGCAGTGTGACGCTTCTTTCCGAGCAATTAAACCCCTACCATCCCTTCTGGCAACTTTACGGGAATTGTTAAAGATGTCTCTGTTTAATTCATTGCCAGAGAACTGATGAAAGTCGCAGTGTGACACTTCTTTCTGATCCATTAAATCTCTATTGGCCCTTTTGGTAACTTTACAGGACTGAGTAAAAACGCAAGTATTCAGATTATTCTTTGAGCATTTGTCAAATCTGCAGTGTGACGTTTCTCTCTGATCAATTATACTCCTGCTATGTCCTCTGGTAACTTTACAGGGATGGTTAAAAACAGGTGTATTTGATTCAAAGCTGCAGTGTGACGCTTCTCTCAGATTAATTATACCAGTGTTATCCCTTTTGCTAACTTTACAGGGAAGGTTAGCGACGCACATGTTGGATTCATTGTTAAAGCTGCAGTGTGACGTTTCTTTCATATCAATTATACTAGTGTTATCCGTTCTGGTAACTCTACAGGGTTGGTTAAAGACAGGTGTATTTGATTCATTGCTGGAGTACTTGTCAAAACTGCAGTGCGCCGCTTCATTCAGATCAATTAAACCAGTGTCTTCCCTTCTGGCAGTTTTACAGGGGTGGTTAGAGATGCACATCTTGGATTTATTGTCAAAGCTGCAGTGTGACGCTTCTTTCAGATGAATTATACCAGTGTCATCCCTTCTGGTAACATTACAAGGAAGGTTAGAGACACACATATTGGATTCATTCTCATAGTTTTTGTCAAAGCTGCAGTGTGACGCTTCTTTCAAGTCTGTATAATTCTGGGATCGCCGTATAGCTGGAAAATTCATCAAATCGCATGATCTTTTGCAGTTCTCCTCTTTACTGCTAACCGTTTTGCTTTCTATAGCAGTACAGTCCGGCCTCATACCTTCAATTTTTGCAATAAACTCGCTCAGGCTTTCAGAGAACGGGAAATCTTCCCAAATTTCCTCCTTGGCTTGATGGATTTCAGCTGTCTGGGGAGGGAGCTGTATAGTGAGTTCTGAACAGCTTTGGCTCCGACGACTTCCTGACTTACAAACGTTCAGCAAATACGATTCTTGTCCAAGAGCCGATTTTATTTTGGAAGGGAAACTATGGAAGTGTGGGGAGCGAGGAGGACTGCGGGTATTAGTGGGGATAGGTTTCGAGGTGGAACATTTAACACTTGGAGTACTGATGCTGGAGGAAGGGGTGACTACCTCTGTACTATTTAGTGTACCCTGAATACATAGTGTAGTATTTGGAGGCGTCACAGCTTCCAGAGACGGTTCCTGCCCGTCCATGCCACAGTCACTTTGAGATATTGTATCGCTCACGGGTGAAGACACCAAGCCAAGGGATTTCTGCCAGTAGTCAGCATAATGATTCCAGCTCTGGTGAAGGCTGCTCTCAGAAAACCCCAGATCACTCAAATCTTGGTTTGTGGTGTCTGCGGCGGATACATTAGTTTTCGTTTGTACGGCGCCGCCCACTATGGACTCCACCATCTGATTATAACAGCTTAGAACAGTGCAGCTCATTGGGTCTTCGTGAAGGAGAATAATCTGACACGCAACGACGTTCTGTTGCAAATTTCTGTATGAAATGAAATCACTTCTGTCAAAAGTTTCAGGAATCTGCAAAAGAAACACAAAAATAAAAGTAAATACTTTTCACCATCTCCAACAAGTCCAGCTCTTTACATAAGTTAATAGCAGCCTCTCCTCTGATTTCTGGAACAGTTGGATTTTTTTCTCCCCGCCATTCCAGAGCAATCATTGCTGTTAGTTTTGGTGCCTGATGTACTATTTAGTCTCTGTTCTGTCAGGGGCTGGTGTCAGGCAGGAGCAGACAAGGGGTGTGATTCTGAGCTCTGACACTAGCAGCCTCTGATTGGAGCTTTGAATCACACCCCCTGCCTGACACCGCCCACCTCACATTACAGAGCTTAAATAGTACATCAGGCACAAAAACTACCTGTACTTGTTGCTCAGGAATGGTGGGGGCTAGATAGAAAATGCCAACTGTGCTGGAATCAGTGGAGGGTTGACTAATAACAGATGCTAAGAACTTGGATTGGTGGAAGAAGTGATACTGATCGGGGGGTTTGAGCGGTCAGACACCTAATGATCCACAAGGTATTCCATATTAACTTGCTTTCGTGGGAAAACCCCTTTAACTATTGAGGCCTTTACAGGGCTCCCAGCTTTCAAAAAGAGATGGTTCCTGCAATTTAGTTGCGTAGGAGTCGTCCTGGCATTCTTTCTTGTTAAGGCCTTCTTTATGACCCCGTTTCCAGCCCACATCCCTCCACTACCTTTACTTATACTACTACCTCCACTAAAGATAGTGGAGGGGTGGGGGCTGGTACCAGGGGCAAAAAGGAGATAATGTTGGTCATGGGCGTTGATAATGAATCTCTGATGTGTGGCTGTGGTGCCTGGTCTGCTTCTGAGCAGGCGCCATATTGAAAGACCAATACTTGTATGACAATTCCTCCATGATTACTATTTAGCACAGCTAAGAATACTGCATGGTGCAAGAAACATGGAGGACATATTCATGGAAGTCAGTATCTTTAGGATAGGTCATCATCTGAAAATCGGCGACGGTTCAGCAACCAGGACCCCTGATGATCAGCCGATTGAAGAGACTGCAGCATTTGGAACAACACTGCGACCTCCTCACACTAAACCAAGCACAGCGCCATACCTAATATAGTGGCTGTGCTTGGTATTGCAGCTGAGCTCCATTCCATTGAATGGGGCTGAGCTGTGGTGAGGCCATGTGACTGATGAATGTGACATCACCAGACACCATGCTAGAATCCAGCACCATATTATCAAGCACAAGTATGAAACGTCCATGGAGTTACTGACCCTGACAGCGAAGATGAAGCTACGTCCGATAAGACAACGTTCTGCAGCCTGAAGTAAAAGTTCCTGAGCTTTGTCATGTTCTAGATCTCCGGAGAGTTGGGAAGAAACCTGCAACTGACTGGAAGAAAGACGACAAGTTAAGTCCAAAGTTTTTTTTTTTTCCTATACCGGATTATGGGGGCGGCCATCTTGCCTGAGGTGAGGTTAATCAGATTTGCTTTACAGCAGCCACAATGACTATAGGACTATACATTCATTTCTACGAGAGGGTGTAGTGGGCATGCTCTGTGACCTTTGCCAAGGTCACTGCACTGGAGGTGGGGGGTGGAGGGAATGTGAGCTTTGGTGAATAGCAGATCCTGTGTTATCAGTATAATCCTGCCGATGCCGAAAATGAGACGAATGCTGAAAAGTGATCTCTACACAAGAGGAAATGTCAGTGTATTGTGAATGAAGTGATCTCTACAGGACATGACTCTCTACAGATCAGAAAGTGTTACCCGATCGTGATACACATCAGTATAATCCTGCCTGTGCTGATAATGAAATAACTGCTGAGAAGTGATCTCTAGAGAACAGGAGGTGTCAGCCTACTGACACGGTTACATCCAGCATTATCTATATACCGGTGTTGTCTTGTCAGTAATCCTGCCTGTGATGATAATGAGATGACTGATGAGACGTCATCTCCACAGAGCAGGAAGTGTCCACTTATTATCAATTGTCCGTCCTGTATTAGCTATATATAGGGGTTATCCACCATTCTAATTCTGCCTGTGATGATTATGAGATGACAAATAATCTCTACAGAGCAGGAAGTGTGTGCTTATTGTCAGCGGTGGATCTTTTGGGTGTTGTCTGTCAGTAATCCTGCCTATGATGATGACTGTTTAGAAGTGATCTCTACAGAACAGTAAGTGTCAGCCTAATGTGAACGGTGGATATGCTATCCATCATTGTAATCCTATCTGTGATGATCATGGGATGACTGGTGAGAAGTGATCTCTACAGAACAGGGAGTATCCGTCAATTGTAAGGCTCAGTGGCCAGTCCTATATACCGCAAACTGTGATGCCCTGGGTTTTCCGGCACCTTCCGATCATAGACATCAGGAACTTTTTAGCTCTTCTGTGGGGCGGGACTGCGCCCTCCTGCCGCCTCGACATCAAGATGCTCTTGGTGATCAGCCACCCCCTGATAATTCAGCATGGAGGATTACCAATATTTGGGCCGGTGTGCTGAATTTAATAGTTGCCTTTTCCGATTCATACCAGGAATCAATTCTGACACATCCCATTAAGAGGAATGTAACATCCGCCTCGGAGATTGTTCTTTCTTTGCATAAACAACTTGTTTACATAAAAAGATTCATAAAGGGAAAGATTTGTCAGAAAAATGAGCTTATCTGAGAACGGAAACGCAGCCGCGGAGCAAAGTGTAATAATGTGCGCAGGCACAAATCACTGCAGGGACGTAGCGGGAGGCGAGGAGACATCCAGACAATCAAAATGGAAATGAATGTACATAGGAGATAAGGAGTCGTCTCAGGACTGACAGGTAAATGCCATCGCCATCTTACATAAGAATCCTCATGGTCAGCCGCTTACTGCCTGATAATGTGCGGCCTCACACACCAGGTCACCTCTGCGCCTTATAGTCCATTGGAGGACAGAAGAACGGAGAAACAGATCCATTCTGTGATGGACACAAATGGAACCCGAGGGACCCCACTGACTATAACGGGGGCTATCGGGGTCCGTCCTGTTTAACTGAAATGGCCGGATGAAAAAGTTGCGAAAATGAACGCTGCCACGGAGTCTATGAATGTAACCAAAGACGCTTGTACTAGTCATTGATGCCAAGTCTGTAGGCACTGGCTATACCCTGATCTCCTGGGACCTCACCTGTGCAAAGAATCAGCGCTCGCTCCAAAAATCTTCTCCAAACATTTCCCAAAGATGGTGATAACATGAAGCCAGCGCTCCTCCGACACCTTCACACACAGCTTATAGCGATGGGCGGCCTCCTTATAGGCGCTGCCGCATTTATCACACTCATACCTGGTGATGGAGAACAAGAGAGAATCTCAGAGTAGGGCAGATAGATAGATAGATAGGATATAGATAGATAGATAGATAGGAGATAGATAGATAGGAGATAGATAGATAGGAGATAGATAGATAGGAGATAGATAGATAGGAGATAGATAGATAGATAAATAGATAGATAGATAGATAGATAGATAGATAGATAGGAGATAGATAGATAGGAGATAGATAGATAGATAGATAGATAGATAGGAGATAGATAGATAGATAGATAGATAGATAGGAGATAGATAGATAGATAGGAGATAGATAAATAGATAGATAGATAGATAGATAGGAGATAGATAGATAGATAGGAGATAGATAAATAGATAGATAGATAGGAGATAGATAGATAGATAGGAGATAGATAGATAGATAGGAGATAGATGGATAGATAGATAGGAGACAGATAGATAGGAGATAGATAGATGGATAGATAGATAGGAGATAGATAGATAGATAGATAGATAGATAGATAGATAGATAGATAGATAGATAGGAGATAGATAGGAGATAGATAGATGGATAGATAGATAGATAGGAGATAGATAGATAGGAGATAGATAGATGGATAGATAGATAGATAGGAGATAGATAGATAGATAGATAGATAGATAGATAGATAGATAGGAGATAGATAGATAGGAGATAGATGGATAGATAGATAGATAGGATATAGATAGATAGGAGATAGATAGATGGATGGATAGATAGATAGGAGATAGATAGATAGATAAATAGATAGATAGATAGATAAATAGATAGATCACAGGGCTCATCTGACATTAGACAGCTCAGGGTAATGACATTTTGCCTTGGATCAGACAGCGCTATCATGTATTTGCTGCAATGAATCACATGTAGTCTGTCTGCCCTCTAGTGGCGGTATTATAAAGTGTCAGGAGGAGAATCGATGATGTGCTGCATTACCGGCAGGAGGTGAGGATTAGCCGGGAGCAGCAGTTCTGACAGGCCGGATAGATGAAGCTGCTGTTCTGGATGGAGAGAACCGTGCCCAGAAGAAACCTCCGCCTGCCATTCATAAAGCCGGAACAAATCTGTAATGGAAAGGGAGACGTCAGTGATCGTGGGGATTGTCATGACGCCATCTGTCCTGATTTTCACTGACCCGCATGCGGCGCTCCTAATACACAAGTTACTTTGTTTATTTAGTTTCTATTATGTTTTTTTTTTTCCAAGGTTTTTTTGCTGAATCCTGTGTTTTAGGCTGGGACTACAGAGCACATTTTGGCCATGACCTCTGCATAATGCAGTGAATAGAGTAGCCAGGACTGCGGGGTTTGTGACATATTCATTTCCTAGAAAGTCACTCACTAGCCAAGTTCCTAAATTAAAGGATTTTTATGGCTTGTGTCTGACCGCAACTGTCAGTCATTTATGAAGTAGATAAAGTTGATGGTTTGGCCTACGGACTCGCCAGCCCTAGGGGGTCACATGTGCTGTCACTGACTGGTGTCTCTGACGCTCGGTTCACGTTTCTGTTCATGGGGGTTTGCTTTGGGATTCCCCAAATGGTAACCTAATTATTTGCCCCTTGGGTCACATGATCAGACCCAGCACCCCCGTGTCGTGCTCTGGGGGTTGACTGAGTATAATAAAGCCACCCCGTCCATAGAGCAGGTAAATAGCGGTAAAGCAGGAGAGGAGGTGGAGCGACCTGGGGGGGCGGGTGCTAAACCAACCTGGAACCCCCCCCCCCATGTACAGCATCTGAACCCCCCAGAGCAAGTTCATTTAAAGGGATTCTACCTTTAAAATCAAAATTTTTAGTCGATCACATGTAGGAGTAGCCATAAGAAAATCTATTCTTCTCCTCCATTTAGATGTCTTCTCCACGCCACCATTTGGTAGAAATATCGGTTTTCGGTATGCAAATGAGTTCTCTCGCAGCACTGGGGGTGGTCCTGAGCACTCAAACAGCACTGGGGGCGGTCCTGAGTGCTCAAACAGCACTGGGGGCGGTCCTGAGCGCTCAAACAGCACTACGGGCGGTCCTGAGCACTCAAACAGCACTGGGGGCGGTCCTGAGCGCTCAAACAGCACTGGGGGCGGTCCTGAGTGCTCAAACAGCACTGGGGGCGGTCCTGAGCGCTCAATCAGCACTGGGGGCACCTCCAATGCTGCGAGAGAACTCTCCAGCGCCGCCTCCATCTTCTTCAGGAATGGCCTCTTCATGTGTCTTCTTCTGGAGCTGGGTTCAAACTAGGCCTTGGGCAGAGCCGACTGCGCATGCCCACAGGCCACAAGAAAATGGCCGCTTACCTACTGTGTAAGTGGCCACTCCATTCCAACTGTGTCTTGTGATGGGTGATCAGACCCCCACCAATCACCAAACTACCACCAGGCTTTGAAGACTGGTATGCCCCTTTAAGTGTATTACTGTGAGAGAAGCCATGTTTACCACATTTGGAGAAGCAATGGTCACCTACAATCCATGAGGGGTGGACGGCTTGTACTCCACACGCACCTAGGTAAGGCTTCTATAAGGTGTCAGCATGGGGGGGGTCACTAAATAATAAGCAGTATGCCAGCACTGTGCACCCTACATTATCATGTGACCTGCACCTCTGTGTGTATTTGGAATACTAGACATCTACCCGCAGGGGTGAATCTACCCCTTTCGCCACCCGAGGCGAACTACAGAAAGTCGCCCCCCCCCCGAGGAGTTGGCGGAGCGAAGGGGGCGTGACCGCGTGAAGGGGGTGTGGCTGAGTGAAGGGGCGTGGCTTAGCACCTCAGCGTGAGGGGAGGCCGCTGGAGCAGTGCTGCTCCAGTGGCCTCCCCAAACCACCGCTCGGTGCTAAGCTTAGGTAATCAAAAATGCCGCCCTCCCTGGGGTCCTGACATAGCGCCGCCTGAAGCGCTCGCTTCAGGTCGCCTCATGGGAGGTGCGGTGCTGTCTACCCGCCATAGACACTAGTCTCCACCTATTATACTCTCAGATCCTGAGAGGAGAATAATTTACTGCAATATGTTGCGGCGGCCTTTTTTGTTCGTCTGAGATGAATCCCAGTTTGTTCAATTTTGTTAAAATTCAAACAATTTGAAAAATTCGGGTTGAACCAGGTTTATTACGAAGTGATTGGCCCATTTCCAGTCCTATCTTGCTCTGTCTCATCAAAATGGAATGAATTGGATGTGACGTGTAACGGAATATACTCAGAGGTCGTGTACAAGACTGTGTAAGCGGCCATTTTCTTGTGGCCGGCGAGCATGCCTGAGGCCTAGGAGTTTGAATTCAGATGGGAAGAGAGGCCGTTCCTGAAGAAGATGTAGGCGGCGCTGGAGAGTTCTCTCGCAGCAATGGAGCCGCCCCTATTGCTGTTTGAGCACTGAGGACCGCCCCCAGTGCTGCGAGAGAACTCATTTGCATACCGGGATTTCTACCGAACGGCGGCGCGGAGAAGACATCTAAAGGTAGGAGAAGAATACGCTTTCTTAAAGCTATTCCTACGTGTTAGGGACAAAAAAAATTGAGTTTTAATGGTAGGATCCCCATTAAAGGGGTTGTCTGGGACCGATCGATCATCTTTAATCAGACTGGTGGGGAAATCCGACGTCCAGAATTGCAGAGATCAGCGTTGGGGTGAGTGCCGTACACTGTATATGCTATGTATTGCAGCTCAGCCCCATGCACTTGAATGAGACTGAGCTGCAAACAGGTCACGTGACTGAAGCAGTGCTCACCCCCACCAATCAGATATAGATGTGCTATGGCCTCTGCCCTTGTGGGCACACTGGGCCTTTCAAAGCGTGCTGAGACTTGTAGTTCCACCATAGACTCTCAGTCAAGGAGAATATTAGTGACTGCAAATAGCTATGATACACTTGGTGAGGTGCCCGGCAGGCTGCAGTGCATTCTGGGACTGTAATTGCAGAGATGTAGCCGGCGCTGCACGCTGGGACTTGTAGTCCTACATTAAAGCTGTTCAAGATACCAAAATCTGAGGCTAATCCCGGGCATGGCGCCCACTCTGCGCCTCCGCACCCGCACATCCACACTCACCTCACTTCCGCCCGCTCCTGCTCAGGTTTTCAAACCAGGCGCTCACGTGACATCATAGCAACGCTACAGGCGTGGTTACCGCGAGGAAACCGAAACTGCCAATCAGAGAGCTTCTTACTATCAGCGGGGAAATGTAATGGCGGCAGTGATTGGATGAGAGAAAAAGCTCTGCTTTTTTTTTTTTTTTTTTTTACAAGAGGACAATAGACTCTCATTAGGACTGTACGCTACCCGCGCCATATTGTTATAGCCTGTAGTATAGCGCTAACAGCGAGGTTAGCTTCAAGAAAATGGCGTCCGCCTTTACTTCATAGCTCTGTAAACAGGGACAAGGTAATTTTAACCATTTACTATCACAACACCTACAATAATACCTATATATATATATATATATATATATATATATATATATATATATATATATACAGGGTGGCCATAAAATAACCTCAGGTGTTTGGAGTCGTGTGCAGGCTGACCCAATGGACGGAATTGCGTGAAAATTTGTATGTGTGCTAATCAAGGCATGGGGCAACGGACGGCATGAAAAATATTTTTAATACCAAAAATCCCCACCAGGGGATAATGCATACCTCCCAACCGTCCCGATTTCACCGAAATCGTGAATGTCCCGCGGTCCCGGTTGGAGGGAGGTATGTCCCAATTTCAACTCAGATCTGCGTCCAGAGGACGCAGATCTGAGTTGAACACATACGCGGCTGAAGCAAGGAGCTAACACAGGTCAGCTCCTCGCTTCGCCGCTGCCGCTGGCTACTGGCTTGTAGATACGATGTGATGACGTCACATCGCGTCTACAACTGTGCACCAGTGAGAGAGAGAGAGGCACGCAGAGTGCAGCGGGGGAACAAGGAGAAGGTAAGTGTAATGTGGAGGTGGAACGTGAAACTGGGGGCAGATGAAGGAGAGGACGGCATGACACTGGGGGCAGAGATGGAGAGGACATGAATCTGGGGGCAGAGATGGAGGGGACATGAATCTGGGGAAGAGATGGGGGACATGAATCTGGGGGCAGAGATGGAGGGACATGAATCTGGGAGCAGAGATGGAGAGGACATGAATCTGGGGCAGAGATGGGGGACATGAATCTGGGGGCAGAGATGGAGGGGACATGAATCTGGGGGCAGAGATATGGGGACATGAATCTGGGGTTCAGAGATGGGGACATGAATCTGGGGGCAGAGATGGAGGGACATGAATCTGGGGGCAGAGATGGAGAGGACATGAATCTGGGGCAGAGATGGGGGACATGAATCTGGGGGCAGAGATGGAGAGGACATGAATCTGGGGCAGAGATGGGGGAAATGAATCTGGGGGCAGAGATGGGGGGGACATGAATCTGGGGGCAGAGATGTGGGGACATGAATCTGGGGCAGAGATGTGGGGACATGAATCTGGGGACAGAGATGGGGGGACATGAATCTGAGGGCAGAGATGGAGGGGACATGAATCTGGGGAAAGAGATGGAGGGACATGAATCTGGGGGAAGAGATGGGGGACATGAATCTGGAGGCAGAGATGGAGGGGGGACATGAATCTGGGGGCAGAGATGGGGGACATGAATCTGGGGGCAGAGATGGGGGACATGAATCTGGGGGCAGAGATGGGGGGACATGAATCTGGGGGCAGAGATGGGGGGACATGAATCTGGGGGTAGAGATGGAGGGACATGAATCTGGGGGAAGAGATGGAGGGGGGGGGCATGAATCTGGGGGCAGAGATGTGGGGACATGAATCTGGGGTCAGAGATGGAGGGGACATGAATCTGGGGGCAGAGATGGAGGGGACATGAATCTGGGTGCAGAGATGGAGGGGACATGAATCTGGGTGCAGAGATGGAGGGGACATGAATCTGGGTGCAGAGATGGGGGGACATGAGTCTGGGAGCAGAGATGGGGGGACATGAATCTGGGTGCAGAGATGGAGGGGACATGAATCTGGGTGCAGAGATGGAGGGGACATGAATCTGGGGGCAGAGATGGAGGGGACATGAATCTGGGTGCAGAGATGGGGGGACATGAATCTGGGGGCAGAGATGGGGGGACATGAATCTGGGGGCAGAAATATGGGGACATGAATCTGGGGTTCAGAGATGGGGACATGAATCTGGGGGCAGAGATGGAGGGACATGAATCTTGGGGCAGAGATGGAGAGGACATGAATCTGGGGTAGAGATGGGGGACATGAATCTGGGGGCAGAGATGGAGAGGACGTGAATCTGGGGCAGAGATGGGGGGACATGAATCTGGGGGCAGAGATGGGGGGACATGAATCTGGGGGCAGAGATGTGGGGACATGAATCTGGGGCAGAGATGTGGGGACATGAATCTGGGGACAGAGATGGGGGACATGAATCTGGGGGAAGAGATGGAGAGGACATGAATCTGGGGGCAGACATGGGGGGACATGAATCTTGGGGCAGAGATGGGGGACATGAATCTGGGGGCAGAGATGGGGGGCATGAATCTGGGGGCAGAGATGGAAAGGACATGAATCTGGGGGCAGAGATGGAGGGACATGAATCTGGGGGCAGAGATGGAGGGACATGAATCTGGGGGCAGAGATGGAGAGGACATGAATCTGGGGGCAGAGATGGGGGGACATGAATCTGGGGGCAGAGATGGGGGGGACATGAATCTGAGGGCAGAGATGGGGGGACATGAATCTGGGGGCAGAGATGGGGGGACATGAATCTGGGGGCAGAGATGGGGGGACATGAATCTGGGGCAGAGATGGAGGGGGGACATGAATCTGGGGGCAGAGATGGGGGGGACATGAATCTGGGGGCAGAGATGGGGGACATGAATCTGGGGGCAGTGATGGGGGGACATGAATCTGGGGGCAGAGATGGAGGGGACATGAATCTGGGGAAAGAGATGGAGGGACATGAATCTGGGGGCAGAGATGGGGGACATGAATCTGGAGGCAGAGATGGAGGGGGGGACATGAATCTGGGGGCAGAGATGGGGGGACATGAATCTGGGGGCAGAGATGGGGGACATGAATCTGGGGGCAGAGATGGGGGGACATGAATCTGGGGGTAGAGATGGAGGGACATGAATTTGGGGGAAGAGATGGAGGGGGGCATGAATCTGGGGGCAGAGATGTGGGGACATGAATCTGGGGGCAGAGATGGAGGGGACATGAATCTGGGTGCAGAGATGGGGGACATAAATCTGGGGGCAGAGATGGAGGGACATGAATCTGGGGGCAGAGATGGAGGGGACATGAATCTGGGTGCAGAGATGGAGGGGACATGAATCTGGGTGCAGAGATGGAGGGGACATGAATCTGGGTGCAGAGATGGGGGACATGAATCTAGGGGCAGAGATGGAGGGGACATGAATCTGGGGGCAGAGATGGAGGGGACATGAATCTGGGTGCAGAGATGGGGGGACATGAATCTGGGGCAGAGATGGAGGGGACATGAATCTGGGTGCAGAGATGGGGGGACATGAATCTGGGGGCAGAGATGGAGGGGACATGAATCTGGGGGCAGAGATGGGGGGGACATGAATCTGGGGGCAGAGATGGAGGGACATGAATCTGGGGGCAGAGATGGAGGGGACATGAATCTGGGTGCAGAGATAGGGGGACATGAATCTGGGGGCAGAGATGGAGGGACATGAATCTGGGGGCAGAGATGGAGGGGACATGAATCTGGGGGCAGAGATGGGGGGACATAAATGAGGGCAGAGATGGGGGGGACATGAATCTGGGGGCAGAGATGGAGGGGGCATGAATCTGGGGGCAGAGATGGAGGGGACATGAATCTGGGTGCAGAGATGGGGGGACATGAATCTGGGGGCAGAGATGGAGGGACATGAATCTGGGGGCAGAGATGGAGGGGACATGAATCTGGGGGCAGAGATGGGGGGACATAAATGAGGGCAGAGATGGGGGGGACATGAATCTGGGGGCAGAGATGGAGGGGACATGGATCTGGGTGCAGAGATGGAGGGGGCATGAAACTGGGGGCAGAGATGTGGGGACATGAATCTGGGGCAGAGATGGAAGGGGGACATGAAACTGGGGGCAGATGAAGGGTATATATGAAACTGGGGGAGAGATAGAGGGGGGACATATAATTTACGGGTGACTGTAGGAGTATTATACTGTGTGTGGGCACATTTTGTCCCTCTTTCAGTTCTTCAAAAGTTGGGAGGTATGGGCAGGGTTTCGACATTCTCCCGATAAACACGCTCCTTTAAGTGTCCCCACAACCAGAAATCACAAGGAGTGAGATCCGGAGAGCGCGGTGGCCACGCTGTAGGGAATGAGCGGGAAAATGTGCACGAAGAGCGTTCTGCACAGGATTTGCGCTGTGAGGAGGGGCTCCATCCTGCATGAAGGTGATCGTCTGCAGACACTGCCGCTGTTGGAGTTGGGGAACGACGCTGCTGTGACGGAACAGGTGGCAACCCCAGTTGGGCCCAAATCTTCGAAAAAGAACGGTCCGATCATGAACGATGAGGTGAACCCACACCAAACGGTCACCAACAGTTTCGAAACGCGTCAGTTTAAACAACCAGGTCTGTCATAGAACCACATAATTCCATCTTGTCCATGTACCATCTGAATTTGTCACCTACATGTCTGCAATTTTTAAATATGATTCAATAAAAGGAATTTTTTAAAGAAAAAGTGGATATCGCTGGACTCCATATCTATCGGGATGCAGTTTGTGTGGCTATATATAGGGTCTCTGCAGTGCTCCTATTAACCCCTTCCAGACGGAACAGGAGCACTGCAGATCCCCTATATTCAGTAGACCGGGCACTGTCAGACACAGGGAGACCTAATGTGTATGTGTTTCACAGTCATTTTCTACTTTTCTATATATTCTAGGGAAAGGAGGGATTTATTTACTTTATTTTTTTATTATATTTTTTTTAAGCTTCTTTTTTTTTTCCACTATTTTATGGGAGTTTTTATACAATACTATTGCGGCACGTTTTTTTTTTTTTTTTTGCTTGACTTGAGTATAAGCCGAGGGGGGCTTTTTCAGCACAAAAACTGTACCGAAAAATTCGACTTATACTCGAGTATATATGGTATATATGGTATATGAATGTTATATCTTTATCTCCACTAGATGGCGGTATTGTCGGGACTCCTCACATCAGGGCAGAGGCTCAGTGACTATGGTGCAAACTCTTGGCAGCGATAACAGTCTGCTGGACTATGGTATTATGTACGTAAGAGTATGTATTGGAATCATGGGGGTTAATTGGAGTCCTGCCTATTTCTTGTACCTGCCCTGGGGCAGACCCCAGACAAAGGCTCCTGCCCCTCATTATGGAGATAGATGGGTCATAAAATACAACATTCACATGACTAAGATTGTAATGTGAGCGCAGGAGCCGGCCCTCCATCTGGAAGACGATGACCTCAGCAGGCTCCCGCTCATGTGACTTGGTTGATGTTTGTCAGAGCTGGTGGATCATATACTGTCCCATACCGCCCATCTGCTGCAGAGATGTAATGCTCAAGAAACAATAGCAATGGTCGCCCCCATCCAGTCGCAGGTCATTATCTGCCCCCTGGGGTCCCATAGACTGCAGCCGCACTGCACTGGTAAAGAGGTGCAGCTGCTAAACATGCAAAAAGTAGGGCGTGCCTGGCATAGGTGACCAACAAAGTGTGTGCCATGGATGCCATGATGAAAGTACAAATGCCACTACTGTGTAGCCACTGTTACAGATGTTACCCCCAAAGAGTGTTACATAGCAAAAAGTGAAATACATGTCTGTCATAGATGCCCCCTAGGGTGCCAAGCACGAAAATCTAACAAAGCACCTACCACGGATGTCCAGAAAAGTGCCTGGCATAGATGGCGTCCAGCGTGGCAACCACAGATGTCTAAGAAAGTACCTGCTGGTGATGCCCCAAGAATGTAAAACACACGTTCTCCAGCTTCTCTGCCAGAGATGTGCCCAGTGTGCCAACCAAAGGTGCCCATCACAGATACCCAGAAAAGTTCACAACATGGATGCCTCCATTAATTCTAGCTTCAAATGTCTAACAAACCACCTGTCCCCGTAGTGCCAACCACGGGTACCCCCCAGCATGGCTGTCACAGATGCCTCCCACTTGTTCCCCCATAGAATTCTTATCACCTATTCTCTAAAATGTACCTAGCACTGAAGCTCCTCCCAAATGCCAACCCAAGATGTCTAAGTAAGTCCCTGCTGTGATGTCCGAAGAATGTGAGCCACAAATGTTCTCCAGCTTGTCAGCCAGAGATGCCCCCATAGAGTGCCAACCTCACAAGTCTTACAATGTGCCTGCCATAGATCTGCCCGTCCCCCCATTGCCTACCGTATACTGTATTTCCAAAAAAGTACCTGCCAGTACCTGTGGAGTGCCAACCAAAGACGTCTGACAAAGTACTCAGCATAGATGCCACCCATAGTGCCAACCACACAGTGGTGAACCTAGCCTCTCTGCTGCCTGAGGCGATCAACAGACGCCCCCCCCCCTCCCCCAGACTCAATACCACGCCAACTACCTAGCACCGACTATACATGCTACCTAAGAGGGCTAGCCACATATGCCCAGAAAGTTGCTTGCGCAGGGGTCAGAGGGTCGCAGCTCTCTCCCTTCTCTGTAGATACTTGAAGTGTCAGGAATACACCTGGAGTTTATGCCAGTATACACATCAGCAGGTAGCCAGACACATCATCTGAAGAGGGCAACCTCGTGACTTATTGTTACAATGTATCACCTACAAGTACCGCATGGACACATTGTAACAAACCATCGCCTGGTAATGTTGGTGTTGTATTCTATATACGACCTCAGATCTAGACATATTAGACATGGCCTCCTCTTGGGGTCATGTGACTGTGGCCTCTCTGACCCCTAAACATTGAATGGTCGCCAATCTCTCATTGATCCGTCATGATTTATTGACTGAGTATTGAGGTTGGTGTGTACAGAGAGGGCCGCACCATAAGACACAGGCACTCAGTTATTACACGTTGAACTACAATTCCCAGCAGAATATTCTTTGTTTCTGTAGCGCTCTATGTCCCACCATAGCCGGCAGCTCCTATATCCAGCCAATCTAGGACGTAATAGCCGACCCGATACTTAGTGACCCGGCAGGACATTCTGGAACTTGTAGTTCTATAGTATTTTTACCAGCTTAGTGACCTTTATATTGCCTGCCCCTACACGTTCAATGTATAAGTCTTATTCAGGACACTAGGAAAGCTGGGTGACTCTTGTGGAACTGGACAGTAGGAAAGATGGATGGCTGCTCTTGTGGAAGTTGGATGCTGAGAAAGCTGAGTGACAGCTCACGTGGAATTGGACAGTTGGAAAGCTGGGTGACAAATGATGTAGAAACTGGACAGTGGGAAAGCTGGATGACAGCACTTGCAGAAGATGGACAGTAGAAAAGCTGGATGACAACTTTTGTGGAAGCTGAAACCTGGGAAAGCTGTGTGACAGTTCTCATAGAAGTTAGGCACCAGGAAAGCTGGGTGACAACTCATGTTGAACTGGACAGTAGAAAAGATGGGTGGCAACTCTTGTGGAAACTGGACAATGGGAAAGCTGGGTGACAGTGCTTGTAATTCAGGTTAGTAGGAAAACTGGGTGACATCTTTTGTGGAACTGGATAGTAGGAATGCTGGGTGACAACTTCTATAGAAGCTGGACATAAGGAAAGCTGGATGACAGCACTTGCAGAAGATGGACAGTGGAAAAGCTGGATGACAACTTTTGTGGAAGCTGAAACCTGGGAAAGCTGTGTGACTGTTTTCATAGAAGTTAGGCACCAGGAAAGCTGGGTGACAACTCATGTGGAACTGGATAGTAGAAGATCTGGGTGACAACTTTTGTGGAAGCTGGACAACGGGAAAGCTGGGTGGAAGCTTGGAAGTTGGACAATAGGAAAGCTGGGTGACAGTGCTTGTAATGCTGTATAGTAGGAAAGCTGGGTGACATCTCTTGTGGAACTGGACAGTAGGAAAGATGGGTGGCAACTTTTGTGGAAACTGGACAATGGGAAGGCTGGGTGACAGTGCTTGTAATTCGGGTTAGTAGGAAAGCTGGGTGACTCTTGTGGAACTGGGCAGTAGGAATGCTGGGTGACATCTTTTATAGAAACTGAACAGTAGGAAAGCTGGATGGCAGCTCTTGTGGAAGTTGGACACTGGGAAAGCTGAGTGACAACTCACATGGAATTTGACAGTAGGAAAGCTGTGTGACAAATGATGTAGAAGTTGGACAGTGGGAAAGCTGGATGACCACTTTTGTGGAGGCTGAAACCTGAGAAAGCTGTGTGACTGTTCTTATAGAGGTTAGGCACTAGGAAAGCTGGGTGATGACTCATGTGGAACTGGACAGTAGAAAAGCTGGGCGACAACTTTGTAGAAGCTGAACAGTAGGAAAGCTGGATGGCAGCTCTTGTGGAAGTTGGACACTGGGAAAGCTGAGTGACCGCTCACGTGGAATTGGACAGTAGGAATGCTGTGTGACAAATGATGTGGAAGCTGGACAGTGGGAAAGCTGGATGACAGCACTTGCAGGAGATGGACAGTGGAAAAGCTGGATGACAACTTTTGGGAAAGCTGAAACCGGGGAAAGCTGTGTGAACGTTCTCATAGAAGTTAGGCACTAGGAAAGCTGGGTGACAAGTCTTGTGAAAGCTGGACAATGGGAAAGCTGGGTGGAAGCTTGGAAGCTGGACAATAGGAAAGCTAGGTGCCAGTTCTTGTAATGCTGTATAGTAGGAAAGCTGGGTGACATCTCTTGTGGAACTGGACAGTAGGAAAGCTGGATGACAGCACTTGCAGGAGATGGACAGTGGAAAAGCTGGATGACAACTTTTGGGAAAGCTGAAACCTGGGAAAGCTGTGTGACCATTCTCATAGAAGTTAGGCACCAGGAAAGCTGGGTGATGATTCATGTGGAACTGGACAGTAGAAAAGCTGGGTGACAAGTCTTGTGAAAGCCGGACAATGGGAAAGCTGGGTGGAATCTCGGAAGCTGGCCAATAGGAAAGCTAGGTGCCAGTTCTTGTAATGCTGTATAGTAGGAAAGCTGGGTGACATCTCTTGTGAAAGATGAAGACTGGGAAAACTGGTTAACAGCTCTCACAGAAACTGGGTACAAGGAAAGCTGGGTGATAACTCTTGTAGATGCTGGACAGTAGAAAAGCTTAATGGCAGCTTTTGTGGCAATTGGTCGCTGGGAAAGCTGGGTGACGAATCTTGCGGAAGCTGGTCAGTGGGCAAATTATGACGACCCAACCATATAGTTTGTTACCACATGTAATGGCTGCCATAAGGATCGTCACCCAACTTTTCCTGAAACAGATATAACTAACACTTGGATTGGATTTTTAAGCATGAGTTAAAGGGATATGACTATCATGTTATGCTCAGCAGGGTCCAACCTCGGGGACCCTCATCGATCATTATAATGAAGAGGCGGTGGTGCACATTGGGGTGTATACGGACACCCCTGTACCCCGTCTCATTGTATTCTATAGCTCCCTGTTATCAGCCACTTCAGATTGGGCCGGGGCTCACACTGCACTGCCGTATATCCCATAAACCTCCCCATAGATCACCATCCCCATATATCACCATCAGTGGCCCTTTAAGGATATGCCGTTCAGCTGTGTTGTTTATTTTGCTCCCCATCTTGGCAGTGATGGGGTTAACAGGGCGGAGGATAAGACTCCTCCCTCACAGGATAGCCCCACCCCCCTACATCCAGTCTACAACCAGGGAATCCCCTGGTCTGGCCAGTAGAGACTAGACATGGCATCTCCATGGCTGTCAGGCTGGGGCTTCCTGCTGCTGGCCGGCATTGTGGGCTTTGTAGTGCGCGCCGCTCCCACCTACCAGACATACTACTTCGAGGAGAAGGTAAGAGGCTCCATTATCCTCATAGGGTAACATTTGGGTCTATTCGGATAGCAAAGAGTCAATGCGTGACCCTGAGAGGCTTGTTTAACCCTTATAGACCCCACCAAGGAGCATCCTAGGCTGTGGTGGCCCTTTAAGGGTTAAAGTGACATGTCTTCTCACGCGTCTACTTCTTCCTGTATTTCGTAAGACTTTCTGCTGACATTTGACTCTGATTTCCTCCTATTTTGTGGTAGTCAGGGAAGGACTGAAATCCCGCTGAGCCGACGACATTGATATGGGATGGGTAGTGGGTCCCGCAGATGTAGCAGAGGTGAATTTGTCATTTAACGTTATGAGGTTCGGGTTAGGACCAAAAATGCAGAAAATGACCAATAACACTCCAAGCTCTGCTACATCTGGAATGCATACATTGTTACAAGACAAAGCTGTAACTGGAGTCTGATACATTGTATCTCTGTGTGTGAATGAAGACCTGCATTGTAAAGCTACAGTCACTTTATGTTCCGGCCAAATGGTGACTTTGGCGGTGGCCGCAGATGTGTGTGTGTGTGTGTGTGTGTGGCGCTCTGCGACTCCTTCGCTAATGTAAGTGACTGGAGTCTCCAGCACCCTCAGAGGCCACAATATGACTTTATTCACTTACAATACTCAAGGAGTGGCAGCGTAGCCCTGGCCTTATGGCTACAGGTAACTTGGACCTTCTGCACCCCATGGTAAGATCCGCACCAAAACTGTGCAACATTTCTTTCATGGCCTCCTTTACCCCACAGGTTGCCCCTCATGTTCTTCTGCATTAAACATTTTGCTGGGTTCACACTACATATTTTGGAGCTGATTTTGACTTTGAGGTGTCATAAGCTGCTCCAAAAACACCCCACTTTATATTACCCCATGCTCTCCTCTTTCTTTGTCTCCAATGACTTCTTTCACACACTGCCCCATATCTACCTCCTCCTCTACCTCTCGGACAGTGCCCCGTGTCCTCCTCCCCTGCCTCTCGGACAGTGCCCCGTGTCCCCCTCCCCTGCCTCTCGGACAGTGCCCCGTGTCCCCCTCCCCTGCCTCTCGGACAGTGCCCCGTGTCCCCCTCCCCTGCCTCTCGGACAGTGCCCCGTGTCCCCCTCCCCTGCCTCTCGGACAGTGCCCCGTGTCCCCCTCCCCTGCCTCTCGGACAGTGCCCCGTGTCCCTCTCCCCTGCCTCTCGGACAGTGCCCCGTGTCCCCCTCCCCTGCCTCTCGGACAGTGCCCCGTGTCCCCCTCCCCTGCCTCTCGGACAGTGCCCCGTGTCCCCCTCCCCTGCCTCTCGGACAGTGCCCCGTGTCCCCCTCCCCTGCCTCTCGGACAGTGCCCCATGCCCATCTCTTCCTCTGTATCCCCTGACTCCATTAATATACTTCCTAATGGCATCCCTTTTCAACACACGTTATCGGTGGAGGGTTTTAAAGGGGTCATGGTATAGGTGATGACTGTATGACTCCAGGAGGTCGAACCACTGGGGCCCCACCCTTCATTAGAAAGTGGGTTCAACCCTGACATTCCAGACAAATCTTAATGTAAAGGCTCCCTTCAAATTCTGTGGAACCGACGGAGAAACCCAAGTGTTGTACTCGGCTCTATCAGTCCCATGGAGTGTGGCTGGCAGGGCGCATGCGGGACCACTCAAACGCCACCTTCTGTGATCGAGCAGTGAGGGGCAATAGGAGGGCTCGAGATCCTTGATCTCCTGACTCATGGGGTTTCAGTAGTCGGACCATCCACAGAGTATACATGTAGCACTTATATTGTAGGTTTGTATTAAGTATTTGTCATTGACCAACCCCATGATGAATACAAGGAGGACATAAAAAGTTAGGAGTCTTGGACTGAGTTTCCCGCCAAACAGACCATTTGCAGAGCTCTTAGTGGAAAACATGGGCCAACATGGTGTCACCGGAGGGGTGGAAATGGTCTCTGACCTTTAATAACAGGGATCACCAGCAACGAAATCTGGAGTCACCACCAAGGTGCAAACACTACCCCACACTATGATGGTTTTACTTATCTATAAGCCAGGCAATGTCCGCGATACATTGTACCAAGCGAAAGATCTCTGCTTCTGATGTAGACTGGATGTAATTGTAGCAAAACCTCCGCTGTGAGAAGTATCAGGTCTTTTCATAGCTTCTGGATCTAGATAACAATGTTCTTTAGTTGCATGACGTGAGCGGTCTCTTGTGCCAGGCTGCACGTGGCACATGTCACTGTCCATCATGGTGGTATCCCCTGCTATGTGCTCATGCATTGTCTAATGATGAACAGATGGGCAGTGGAGTCGATGTAACAGTCGCCACCTAGTGGCCCTTGGGCAGATCCCTCAGTGCAAACCTTACAAGGTGACCGCTGTATCTTATCACCTCTAATATAACTTATAAGTACTGAGATCTTCAAGGAGAGCAACGTGAGGTGCCCTGATTGGATAAGACATCCCATGTCCATGTGTCCTTTTGGGGTATATGGAGATCATGGGGTGTTGGGGCCCCCAGACCCTGCCAGTGTTGTAAGAGGAGGTGGCAGATGTCGGCACAGACCCATGCGGAGCCCAGCGCTGGTATAGGGGCTGAGCATTGCCCTTGTTATGAGCATTATGGCAACCTGTCGTGTCCTTGTCCCTTTAATCCTATGGTCTTTAGAGAGCTAGTACCCTCCTCTTCCTCATATAAGGACCTGGACTGGAACTGTATGGACACCATAGCATGCCATACCATACTGCCATATTGTGTGGCATCCATACAAAGGGATTGGTGCAACCTCCAGACTATGGCAGTAATGGTGGCCGCCACATCATTGTCTCCAGCCCTGGTCACGGACCATTGAGTGTATTCGGCTTCTATGAAGCGTAACGTGTCCCTATTGTAAAGGAATTAAGGTATCTGTTACACCAAAAATGTCTGCGTAAAAAATTGGTGATACATTCCCTTTAAATGGGCTCTCATTAGATTTTGCGGTTTTTAGACATAGGCTATTCAGGTGCTGCAACACCTCCCCCCCCCCCCCCCCCATTGCTTGCGATTCACCCCCTCCGGCTCGGCTGTTTTGATCGATCCCTCTGGAGCGCTACTGCGCATGCTCCCGCCTCATTTTTGTGTAGAGAACTGCTCCGTTCCCCTGAGAACTACGCGAGTGTGCTGCGCATGCGCAGTACGCTTGTGATGTTCTCTACAGGAAAATGGCGCTGGAGCGTCACTGCGCATGCGCAAGATTTTGATCAAAACCGTCGGGCTGGATGCGGTGAATCGCAAGGAGGAGTTAGTCAAAGAGGAGGGTGTGAACAAGCTATGACGCAGGGGGGTACACAGAACGCCCACAGTGCACGGTAGGACTAATTTACATATATGTTTTAACGGTATTTCAGAAAAACGTGCGCGCGGGGGTCAAAAATGATTAGCAGCACCTGAATAGCCTATGTTTATCTAAAAACCGGAAAATCTAATGATAGAGCCCCTTTAAGTGTCCGTCATATAATGTATGGCTAGCTATAAACCACACCCGGCAAGTACAGCTGATCAAAGTGTAGACATGATGATGATGATGATGATGATGATGATACTTTGTTGCCCTTTATCTTTACTAGACAGAATCTGTATCCTGGTTCCATGAATAGAATTCCAGTTTTGCAGAATGACTGACACTTATAGTAGAAGGAAGGGAGTGGGGGATCACTACTTGCTATTTGGGTTCTAGGGTACTTGGTAACAACCCTTACTAGTGGTTGTAGACTGTACAGTAGATCCCGCTGGGTGACCCCCCCCCCCCCGCCAGCCCATCGCCGGTAAACCCTAATATTGTTCTAGTAATCGGGGAGACTAATGTACTTGGCACGCCTTGAATGAGGATTATTATAGCGCAATACTAACAATGGCCTGGAGGGGAACACAATGGACTTTGTTTGTCAATTGGGTAAAATAAGGAAGTCGTTGTAGGCCGCGGCCAGTGAAATGAGATATTTTTATGCACTGCTGATGGCGGGGTCACCCTGCAGACGGCACTTTCGGCTCTAGTCACTTCCTCAGGCACTTCCTACGATCCGCTCATTTACCTGCTGGGACACAATAGCCTTGCTCGTTACGGGTTCATTATACAGCGCCAGTCAATTAGATCTGCAGATGTTCCCCCTAATTGGGCGCGGGGTAATAAGTGATATAGGATGACGCCCCTTGCCACATGGCAATTACAAGCATGAGAAGGGGGAGAAATACTCAAGGGGATGTCAATTAATATTACCATTTTTTTTTTTTCCCAGGAACAGCGCCACCTTTACTCATAGGCTCTGCCTAGTATTGCATCTCCATCTGTGGCCGACTACACAGACTGGTTAGACAGGATTCACCTATTGTAATGGAATGACCTAATAACTTCAAGATGTTCTGCAAGATGTTGACTTTAGTCACCTCCGTGTGTCAGGGCGGTGATCCTGCTAGTCAGTAAGAATCTTCCAAGACTGACTCCTTTAAACCTAAGTCTTATGACGTCCCTTTAAGCTGAAACATGTAGACCATCCATTATAAAGCTGGAGGAAGATATCACAGGATCCACCATTCATGATAGGTCTTGGTTCTCCTCCTTCCTCTCCCTGCACATTGACCTTTGCACAGGTTACAGAGCTTGTGATGGTAGAGGGACTAATTAGCATATTAGGTGATTAATTAGCAGCACTGATTACTAAGGAACGGTGGGGGCTAGAGGAAAGATTCCAACTGTGTTGAAATCGATGAAGCGGAATTTGACGGTGGAGGGGGGGATCCTTTCTAAAGATGGCGCAACCCATGAGTGACCTTGTTTCTGGAAGAAAGCGGCCATGTTCTTCTAAAGCCATCTTGTCGGTCACTTAGAAGACCTTGGCCTGTCCTCTTGTTTTCCAGCTCAGATGTTCTCACTCATCCGTACACAGTGAACTTCCTGCAATCTGACTATACTGACTCCTCAGGGGATCGGCAGTGCTCGGCTATAACGGCTCAGCCGGGTCACTATTGGCTAATCATTAATGTATGTTTTCTAGAAGTCATATGACCCGCACTCACTATATAACCTGCAAGACGATGACTATGGTATCTGAGTTTTGTGTATTTTCAACAGTTTTGTATTTTCAACAATGTAAAGTACTCTAGGACGGCACTATCACATGGTCTGTGAATGATATTAGGTCGGATCGCCCTCTATGAACAGACCCACGGCACACAACATGTGCTCTGCATATGGGAGATCAATAGCAGTCCCGTCATATATTTATCTTGATTAATAATTTCCTCAATATGTGGTTTGTGTACACAATGCTATTGAAGATTATATGAATACGTAACCCCAATGTTATCAAGTCTGTCCATTATTCCTTAGTATTATAGTAGTTATATTCTTGTACATAGGAGTAGTATTATAGTAGTTATATTCTTGTACATAGGAGGTAGTATTATATTAGTTATATTCTTGTACATAGGAGCAGTATTATAGTAGTTATATTCTTGTACATAGGAGGTAGTATTATAGTAGTTATATTCTTGTACATAGGAGTAGTATTATAGTAGTTATATTCTTGTACATAGTAGTATTATAGTAGTTATATTCTTGTACGTAGGAGGTAGTATTATAGTAGTTATATTCTTGTACGTAGGAGGTAGTATTATAGTAGTTATATTCTTGTACATAGGAGCAGTATTATAGTAGTTATATTCTTGTACATAGGAGCAGTATTATAGTAGTTATATTCTTGTATATAGGAGTAGTATTATAGTAGTTATATTCTTGTACATAGGAGTAGTATTATAGTAGTTATATTCTTGTACATAGGAGTAGTATTATAGTAGTTATATTCTTGTACATAGGAGCAGTATTATAGTAGTTATATTCTTGTACAAAGGAGTAGTATTATAGTAGTTATATTCTTGTACATAGGTGGTAGTATTATAGTAGTTATATTCTTGTACATAGGAGTAGTATTATAGTAGTTATATTCTTGTACATAGGAGTAGTATTATAGTAGTTATATTCTTGTACATAGGAGGTAGTATTATAGTAGTTATATTCTTGTACATAGGAGGTAGTATTATAGTAGTTATATTCTTGTACATAGGAGGTAGTATTATAGTAGTTATATTCTTGTACATAGGAGCAGTAGTATTACAGTAGTTATATTCTTGTACATAGGAGCAGTATTATAGTAGTTATATTCTTGTACATAGGAGGTAGTATTATAGTAGTTATATTCTTGTACATAGGAGTAGTATTATAGTAGTTATATTCTTGTACATAGGAGCAGTATTATAGTAGTTATATTCTTGTACATAGGAGCAGTATTATAGTAGTTATAGTCTTGTACATAGGGGGCAGTATTATAGTAATTATATTCTTGTACATAGGAGCAGTATTATAGTAGTTATATTCTTGTACATAGGAGCAGTATTATAGTAGTTATATTCTTGTACATAGGAGTAGTATTATAGTAGTTATATTCTTGTACATAGGAGCAGTATTATAGTAGTTATATTCTTGTACATAGGAGCAGTATTATAGTAGTTATATTCTTGTACATAGGAGCAGTATTATAGTAGTTATATTCTTGTACATAGGGGGCAGTATTATAGTAGTTATATTCTTGTACATAGGGGGCAGTATTATAGTAGTTATATCCTTGTACATTGGAGCAGTATTATAGTAGTTATATTCTTGTACATAGGAGTAGTATTATAGTAGTTATATTCTTGTACATAGGGGGCAGTATTATAGTAGTTATATTCTTGTACATTGGAGCAGTATTATAGTAGTTATATTCTTGTACATAGGAGTAGTATTATAGTAGTTATATTCTTGTACATAGGGGGCAGTATTATAGTAGTTATATTCTTGTACATAGGGGGCAGTATTATAGTAGTTATATTCTTGTACATAGGAGTAGTATTATAGTAGTTATATTCTTGTACATAGGTGGTAGTATTATAGTAGTTATATTCTTGTACATAGGAGGTAGTATTATAGTAGTTATATTCTTGTACATAGGAGGTAGTATTATAGTAGTTATATTCTTGTACATAGGAGGTAGTATTATAGTAGTTATATTCTTGTACATAGGAGGTAGTATTATAGTAGTTATATTCTTGTACATAGGAGCAGTAGTATTACAGTAGTTATATTCTTGTACATAGGAGCAGTATTATAGTAGTTATATTCTTGTACATAGGAGCAGTATTATAGTAGTTATATTCTTGTACATAGGGGGCAGTATTATAGTAGTTATATTCTTGTACATTGGAGCAGTATTATAGTAGTTATATTCTTGTACATAGGAGTAGTATTATAGTAGTTATATTCTTGTACATAGGGGGCAGTATTATAGTAGTTATATTCTTGTACATAGGGGGCAGTATTATAGTAGTTATATTCTTGTACATAGGGGGCAGTATTATAGTAGTTATATTCTTGTACCGTACATTGGAGTAGTATTATAGTAGTTATATTTTTGTACATTGGATAGGTCCTAAAACTTTTGCCTGGAAAACCCCTTTATTTCTGAGATATGTAGTGAACTGGATTTAGAATAAGTGTTTAGTAAATGCCTATTTGGTTACATTGTAGTATAATGCTACTATATTACCATTAAGGACAATGGTGACTGGAATTTCCCCTAAAATTTGTTATAGCTGGACAATGAGGAGTGCAGTTCTATGCGGTCCTCCACATACTATCTATCCTGGCAATATCTTTGACTCTGGCAATGGAAGATATTAAGCCCTTTATATTATGGCCACTATTCTACAGCTGCTTCCTTGTACTTGCTACAGGCCGAAACATAATGAGGAACTAAATGTGTTGCAAATTTTTTTTTCTTTTTTTTGCAAGTACAGGCACCTTTGTATATACGTCGACTAGGAACCGAATCATAGAACAAATCTGAAGGCTAAACCAGAGCGGTATCTGCTTCTGCTTTCGATTCCTTTGTACGGTCACCAATCCTGTGCAGAATGGGCTGATTTCTCGATCTGAGCAGACGCCACCCTTGTGCTTTGACAAAATATTTTTATTAAGGGATAGATTTTTGCCCATTACATTGAAGAGATGTTTCCATCTTTAGGAAACAATGGCCTATTCTAAGATGTTCTCTTCCTGATCAGTGACAGTCCAACCTTCTTCCGAGAATGAAGGAGCATAAGCCGGCCCCTGCGGAGCTTCTCTGCACAGGATGGAGCCTGTTGAGACAGTTCAGGGAAGTGAAGCACAACTCAATTTATAGGGGTGGAATTATCTTGCATTGCCCTTGTAAACAGGGGCAGCACTGAGCAGCAAACAAATTAAGTTACTTGTGGGATGATAAGTAAGAGGAGACAGATGATATCTTGCACAGTCTACCATGCATGAGCGGAATCCACGTCATAATCCGCCCCCTCACAATGGTGGTCTATGCAGACCGCCAGGCTACTTTGTTGCTGCTCACGGAAAAAAGAAGCGGGCTGCCCTTTGTTCAGGAGGATTCCGTGGCTCACTGAGCCACGGCGTCCGCCTCGCGGCAGCAACCTCCGGAGTTGACCCATTCATTTGAGCTTATTCCGTAGGGGGAAGCCGCGACAGTCGTGGCAGGTGGATTTTGGCCCGTGTCACTCTCGGTGCCAAAATCTGCCATTACACTCCCCGTGTGAACTTAGCCTAACACTGATACACACCTCTCCTGGTTTCCTCTTTGATGGCCACTGCGAGTATTTTGGGTGACATCACATGTCGCCCAAAGGACTGCTGGAGTCTCCAAATGGAACAGGCAGACAAAATGCTGAATATTTGGCAAAAATTGAAAGTTTGACCCTGAAATCTACATGTGCGTTGCTGAAAATAAAACTGCAAAAATTCCAAGGATAGACATGACCTTGAAGATGCTCCAGTTTGTTTTCGGGGTCCTTTATTGTACCCTTGAGATACTCGGGGGTCTCTTGACCTATGGCAGGTTTATTGCAGCTCTGGGCAGTATGAGAAGGCTTGATATCTCTCCAGCAAGCCCCTCATTGTCAGAGCTGCAGATGTCTACAGGAGGCTTCCACTTGGTCTTGTAATATGTCCGGGCTCTTGGGGATTATCACATTTTGTTTTCCCGAAATAAGAGAATGAGTTTGTTTGTGCTGCGAGGTCTTCTAATTACTTTCCAGGGGTGTCCCATCTTTGGACGCTGCACTGATCTCTACTCCATCTGTGGATGTTCTCCTGATCTTTCCTCCATCTGCCGGACAATGAGGTGTCTTGTTTCCTGAGAAATCGCAAACTGAGAGGCCGGGTCATGGCTGGTTAATGAAGAAGTCAGGCGTGTTAATGTTTGCAGATTGATTCTGCTGTTACGGATCGCCGGCTCTCTCAGCAGGGGCTGTTATATAATCCAAAAAGTCTATCCTGCTGCTTTTCAATTATTACTTCAACCCTTCTCCTTATGCTCACGTACCCAGACCTAATATGGCTAAGTCTAGGTTCACATCTGCTTTGGAGTCTTAGGTGGATACCTGACTGACTCCATTGTAGTCTATGGGGTCTGTTGGTGTCCTCGGGTAACCACTTTTTAAAGGGATTCTACCATTAAAATCCCAGGTTTCGTCTGTATGCAAATGAGTTCTCTCGTAGCACTGGGGGCAGGCCCCAGCGCTCAAACAGCACTGGGGGCGTCCCCAATGCTGCAAGAGAAATCTCCAGCGGCGCCTCCATCTTCTTCAGGAACAGCCTCTCTGCGTGTCTTCTTCCGGAGCTGAGTTCAAACTTCTAGGCCTCGGGCCTTGGACAGAGCCGACTGCGGATGCCCGCGGCCACAAGAAAAATGGCCGCTTACACAGTAAGTAAGCGGCCATTTTCGTGTGGCCTGTGGGCATGTGAAGTCGGCTCTGCCCGAGGCCTAGAAGTTTGAACGCAGTTCTGGAAGAAGACACGCAGAAAGGCCATTCTTGAAGAAGATGGAAGCGGTGCTGAAGATTTCTCTCGCAGCATTGGGGACTCCCCCAGTGCTGTTTGAGCGCTGGGGCCTGTTATTTGCATACAGACAAAAACCGGGATTTCTACCGAACGGCGGCGCGGAGAAGACTTCTAAAGGTAGGAGAAGAATAGTCTTTCTTAAGGCTATTCCTACATGTGATCTACAAAAAATTTGATTTTAATGGTAGAATCCCTTTATGTAGACAGTCTATGTGTTTTAGGTCCTCATGCAGAACTGAACGCTAGTGTGAACCTAGCCTAAGCTGTAGCAAGTCTTGATGTGACGCCCCTAAAAATATACATAGCCCTACTTGGTCATCCATAATAGGCCGTCATACAGGTGCATTGGACTCCACTGTACTTCCATTGGTACAGGTGGAGCCTCTTTCTTTTGGAGGGAACTCTGACTTGACAAAATTTCCTAGTCAAGGCTCTTCTTTGGGTTAGATATTGATTTACAGGGTTTTACATACCTACGGTAGTTTGAGACCACTTGCTTACTTCTGGAGGAGATCTCGTTCGCTTACTCCTTCTTGGGACGTATGCCCCATTTATTTCAGTGGCTCTATACACTCTTCCATAGTTTTACAGATCAGTATTCAGGTCATAAAAACTGACCCCAAAACTCAGAGCAAGTCCTATTCTTGGCCATATTTGCAGGACAGACTCGCCCATCCAAGTGTATGAGATCATACCAGTCTTTCTCCAGATCCATGATTACAGATGAGCTACTGATGAGGACCTGTTTTTTTTTTTTTTTTTTTTTTTGTGGAATAATGATCCATTTTTTGGGGACCGTGGTTGTTTGCATGTAGCCTAAAACGTCATATCAGCTGCATCCTTTCACTAACAACCTGTGTCCTTTAAGGAGTGTATCACCATGTATACAATGTATGGGGGAGTGCGTGAATGTGGGCCAGTGTGTCCATCCTAATGTAGAATTTCTCCATCCTAGGAAGCCAGAAAGACCAACCTCTGTGTTTTTACTCGAATGGCTCACTCTTAAAAAAATTTAACTGTAATACTCTATTTCACCAGTGGTGGCACTGTAGGGAAAGTGAACACTTGCTACTAGAATTGATCGCAGGTGATCACTGATTTTCAGCAGCAGGACGTGATGGAAATAACTTATTTTTTGGGGGACCAGCCTAGCAAAATGAGATTCTTTAACGTAATAAACCCCTTTAAGTGCTTTAAACTCTGTCTATTGACCAGTGTAGTATACAGAATACAGAAAATTATGTGCTAAAATAACTAAACAAAGGAATAGTAATGACCTAGCTTATGAAACTGGTCTTGAATACAGTCCACAGGAGGGGGAATCTCATTTCCTACCTTTTCGGTGATGGTCTCATTGTGGGCGAGGCAAGGAAATCCTCTTCACTCGCTCTATCTGTTCATCTAAGGAAACTCATCAGACAGGATGGGACATTATCATAACAACAGCAACTTTTTGTACTCTAGATGGAGGGATATCCTTTGAGAGGTTTTTCTATTGAAGCTGTGTTATGGTTGGGTTTTCTGGCAGTAATCGATGCCAGTAAGGAGAGGATAAAGCATTGTTTTGTACTTTCTATGGAAATGGTGAAGCTTTAGCTGTTGATCTGAGATGGATAGATGTTGGAAGCCTCCAAAATTGGAGCTCTAACAATAAAAAAAAAAAAAAACCTCCACGTTTTGCTTGACTTGAGTCTTTTAGGCGCGTCTAGGGTTGGCCTTCTTGCTACTATGGCCACCAGGGAAAATTGTGACCGGGAGGAGAGTTAATATGGCAGACACTGGTCAGACCGCTACCTCCAGTGCCAAAAAGTTAAGTTAGACTCAAGCTTCCTTCTAAACCCCAGCCCACACCTCCAGGAAAAAAGCTACCAGTAGCCGTACCACTTCTGGAGAAGTCTTTAAAGATGTCCTCCAGAACTTCTGCAGACTCAAAGACAACATTGGTATAAGAAGTCTAGGGTTGTCTCCCATTTCTTTGAGGCAACGGCAAAGACTGATTGGGGAGGTGTTCGGGACAAAATAATTTAACCAATCCCCTTTCTTGCCCTTTCCAATTAGAGGTGTGGCTCGTAGAATTGAGGAAACCCACACAGTGGCATCCATAGGCCCAAAACCTCATCTTAAATAGACTTGTCACCGGTCTTCTTCCCTTCCATTGCATGTCTCCACCATGAAGTGTTGTATGAGGCCAGACATCTGGAGAAGCTGACAAGAGTCTCACATAAAAATTAGTTCCGGAAAATTGGTTTGGCACGGTTGTAGGCTAAAGGACATGAAAAATAAAGGATCAATCTTTGACCCGTTCCGTGCCTTGTACTGCCCTCTATTATGTCAGATGGGAAGACTGACATCTACCCCTACCTGGAAGGTAAAAGTGATGGACACAAAAACCGGATTGGAAGCTTCAACTAGTTTAATGGTGATTCAGAATGAATAACAACTGGAGAAGGAGACTAAACTAGAATGACCATAACTTCTTCCACTGGTGGTCTTCAGCTGCTTGACCTGTTCAAATGGTGTCTTGTCATGATGCTATTGCAACCACCTCCACGTCACAGTCACTGCTGTTTGTTGGCTAGTGACAGAGCTGCCGATGCCTGATTCTCTGAACCCCTTTTCTGGGACTCTCCTGACTTCGGTGTTTGGCACGGTGTCCTCATCTGCAGACTTGCTATATGAACCATCTGCATACCAGTTGTCTAAAGTTTGGGCCAAATATGAACTCTGACAAATCTGCTTAGTGGTCTGGCTAGTAAGACCATCACTGCCTAAAGGCTCCTCGCTACATGTCCACTTGGGACAACCCTATTCCATGTTGTACACATGTGATCCCTTATAGCTAAACATTATTGAAATCCTTGGCTCTCCACTTTGCTTTCACCTCATGGTAGACTTTGTTGGGTTGACCTCCATATTTGTTTCTTCTCTTATAGATCGACCACTTTGGGTTTTATGAAGACTCTACATTTAAGCTGCGTTATCTTGTCTCCGATACCCACTGGAGAAAACCTGGAGGCCCGATCCTCTTCTATACCGGCAATGAAGGAGATATCACCTTGTTCAGCAACAATACAGTACGTATGGACCAACATCTTGAAGATGTAGACAAGAGGTGCACAGGTCACCAGTGGTGGCCAGATAGTATGGAAATCTAATCTGTTTGGGGTAGTCCATCAAGCTTTATGCACTCCTAAAAATGATTAACTATTAGTTTTAGGTACTGAACCCGAAGGTTGACCTAAAGTGTAGTCAACTTGGTCACATCTGGTGTAGGTCCAGCAGCTTGGACTACCATCAGTGGTAAGAGGACATGGTCCCACCATTGAACTTAATGGATGGGGAAAAGGCTTCTGTTGTCAAAGCTTCATGAATCTCAATGAATTATTCCTACTCCATCCCACCACCATTAACCCCCTTCACGATCCTAAACCATAGACTATAATTATACCCTCTGCTTTCCTTCTGGTCTCTCTTTTAGGGTTTTATGTGGGATGTAGCGGAGGAACTTGGCGCTTTGTTGGTGTTTGCAGAGCACCGCTATTATGGAGAGTCTATGCCCTTTGGTAACCTTTCCTATAGCGTAAGTATTACGGATCTCCAAATTTGAGGTCGTAGTTTTGGTGAGTCTTGGAGTTCATATTCCTCTAAGTTGCGAAAACTTCTTATTTCTTCAGGATCCCAAATACTTGACCTATCTGACCTCTGAGCAGGCTCTCGCAGACTTCGCCGTTCTAATACGGTTTCTCAAAGAAAGCGAGGAAGCCAAAGATAGCCCAGTGATCGCCATCGGGGGCTCGTATGGAGGAATGCTGGCGGCATGGCTGAGAATGAAGTATCCTCACGTTGTAGTGGGGTAAGTGGTGCGCTGTATTTATGGCATACTAGCATTTGCCCGCAACTTCGTCCGCGTGTCGTTGTTGGGGACGATCCACCTGCGCCCGTCTCGACCGTGGTACGGTATATGCGCGCGCACCCACCGACCTCCCAGGCGCCCCCTTTCCCCTCTCTCAAATCCCGCTCCCGTGTCCCTCCCTTCAAGCTCACCCCCAACCCCCACCCAAACCCCTCTCCTGGGCCCCCTTCCTCTTGTGCGCCCCCCTAAAGCCCTCTCCCACACCTTGGTTGGCCCTCCGCCCCCAAACCCTACAGTCCCCCGGGGTGCTCACACAGCCGGCACACCTGATCCACTTGTTGTGCCCCGCAGAGGCGGGCTGAATGTCCTCGTCACTCCGGAGCTGCGAGTAGGCGCCATTTTCTCCGACTCGCAGACGGTCCACAGCCGATCCACTTGTCGTGCCATGCAGCATGTCAGCGTCGCTCCGGAGCCGTGAGTAGCCGCCATTTTCTCCAGCTCGCACACTGTCCATCAGCCCAACCACACAATGCCGCGAACCAATCGGAGACCGGCTGAAGGACCTGGGATGACGTCATCTCTGGTCCTGAAGCGTAGCCGGAGCATATCAGCCGATTTTCTGTGATTGAGGACCAAACACACAAACTTTCACATTTCTAATATTAATAGGATTTTTCCAGGTTGACGTATATAGGATGATGCGCCCCCTACTGTACTTTATTAGCCACATTGCCAACATTTGGAGGGTGGAAACCCTTTTCCTAAAGCGATCACGAATTTTGGGTGGACCTTGTCCTGTACGACTACAACGCAGAGTATTTCTGATGCCACAAGCTCCATTCTATAAAACCGGACGAGCCCGATGGTGTTCGACTTTGCGTCTCCATAGTGTAAATTAACCTTGTACTGCCCAGAAGAATGGATAGGTCATCTAGGAAGGAAGCGGAGCCTGATAAAAGAATCATTCAGGAATTGGATGTTTTGGCTTTTATGAAGACGTTGCGAGTCTCCATTGTTCCGGGTGTGTTCAGGAAAAGACGGCACTGTCAGAGCGGTCTACCGGGATCGCTGCTGACTGACTGATCTGTTTTTGTGTTTCAGGGCTCTCGCTGCTTCCGCCCCCATTTGGCAGTTTGAAGATCTGGTCCCCTGTAATCTGTATTATCAGATTGTGACCAATGACTTTAAGAAGAGTGGGCCGGGATGTGCCGAAAGTATCACCAAGTCTTGGTCGGCCATAAATCGCATGTTCGAAACAGGTGAGTTTTCTTGACAAACTGTCAGCTGTCTTGTCATGGCGGTGTAAATACTTTTAGGAAACAACAATTCTGGGGCATCTTTTATTGCTTTTGTCCCTCTGTTATTCCTCCTGGAAAACTATATTACCAGTTTCCTTTTCTATAAGGTGTCCTTACACTCTCTTTCATTGTCAGCCCTGATTTGATAGTTTAAGACTGTATCAGGAAACACCCCAATGACAAAGGGAATATTAACACTGACTTGTACTTTTCACTCTGTTGTTCCTCTTGAAAATGTATAAATACGGTGACAATGCCAAGTTATAAGAGAATATGTTCTAGAATCTTCTACTGAAACAGATATGTAAGGAAAGTTACCTGGCCCAACTTACAGGAACAATGCAGACAACACTGATATTGTTACACCTAGTGCAGAATCTTCTTGATTCCACCAGCAGAATAGTGAGCGCAGCTCTGGAGTATAATACAGGATAAGTAATGTATGTACACAGTGACTGTACCAGCAGAATAGTGAGCGCAGCTGTGGAGTATAATACAGGATAAGTAATGTAATGTATGTACACAGTGACTGTACCAGCAGAATAGTGAGCGCAGCTCTGGAGTATAATACAGGATAAGTAATGTAATGTATGTACACAGTGACTGCACCAGCAGAATAGTGAGCGCAGCTCTGGAGTATAATACAGGATAAGTAATGTAATGTATGTACACAGTGACTGTACCAGCAGAATAGTGAGTGCAGCTCTGGAGTATAATACAGGATAAGTAATGTAATGTATGTACACAGTGACTGCACCAGCAGAATAGTGAGCGCAGCTCTGGAGTATAATACAGGATAAGTAATGTATGTACACAGTGACTGTACCAGCAGAATAGTGAGCGCAGCTGTGGAGTATAATACAGGATAAGTAATGTAATGTATGTACACAGTGACTGTACCAGCAGAATAGTGAGCGCAGCTCTGGAGTATAATACAGGATAAGTAATGTAATGTATGTACACAGTGACTGCACCAGCAGAATAGTGAGTGCAGCTCTGGAGTATAATACAGGATAAGTAATGTAATGTATGTACACAGTGACTGTACCAGCAGAATAGTGAGCGCAGCTGTGGAGTATAATACAGGATAAGTAATGTAATGTATGTACACAGTGACTGCACCAGCAGAATAGTGAGCGCAGCTCTGGGGTATAATACAGGATAAGTAATGTAATGTATGTACACAGTGACTGTACCAGCAGAATAGTGAGCGCAGCTCTGCAGTATAATACAGGATAAGTAATGTAATGTATGTACACAGTGACTGTACCAGCAGAATAGTGAGCACAGCTCTAGAGCATAATACAGGATAAGTAATGTAATGTAATATATGTACACAGTGACTGCACCAGCAGAATAGTGAGCACAGCTCTGGAGCATAATACAGGATAAGTAATGTAATGTACACAGTGACTGTACCAGCAGAATAGTGAGCGCAGCTCTGGAGTATAACACAGGATAAGTAATGTTTTAATCGTCTCTGTTTTATCAGATTGTAACCCTATTCTTTCTGTATTAGATGAAGGTATCAGATGGTTGTCCGGCGCCTTTCACTTGTGCTCTCCTGTTAAGTGCCAGGATGATGCAGCAGCCTTTAAAAACTGGTTAAGTGAGACTTGGGTGAACCTGGCAATGGTGGACTATCCGTACCCGGCCAACTTCTTGGAGCCACTGCCAGCCTGGCCTATCAAGGTATCCCTGGCTTTTGTCCTTATGACTGGACTGATCTGTGGTTGCCTCTGCCTAACCATAAGCCGCTCACTTCACGTATATAAGAGAGCTCTGCATTGACCATAAATGTAATTCTTACTTTTCTTGTTTATGTAGGAAGTCTGCAAAAATTTGAAGAATCCAAATCTTGATGACAAAGAGCTGCTGCAGAACCTCTTCCAGGCCATTAATGTATATTATAACTATACCGGAAACACTCCGTGCCTTAACACGTCTCAGACGGCGGTCGGGAGCCTGGATGACCTCGGCTGGAGCTATCAGGTAATTTTTGGTGTAGATAATATGGAGGGAGAAGTGTCCTCATTCGGTATCCTTGTCTCATCATCCAGAGCATGGCCAAAATTTACATGAACCGCCCATTAAGTCGCCTACCAGTTTAGATCTGTCTCGGATGGTACCTGCAATCGGATATATCTCCAGTGTCTCGAAGGGTTAATTGTGCCATTTTTCCTTCCATGGATGTTTTTATCTATAATAGTTTTCTCCAGCTTTAGATTTCAACGTCTCTGTTGGGTGATGGTTTTATATCAGGCATCATATCAGACAAGTCACAGCAGCCCTCATGTCTCAGATGAACATGCCGGAGAATTCCAGGAAGCGAGATCTCCATGCTGATTGACTCCAAATAGAAGGTTGCATAAGGGTCATGTGCAGAGCACGCTATGCATGGTGTAACATGGCTCTATGGAGAATTGCTGGTTTCAGGGCCCTAGAAAGTGCAATAAATTGATCTATAGTCATCACCCCTACCAAATTTTATCAGAAGACCAAAAAAAAATGCCAGTTTTGATTTGTAATTTAGTGTAAAATAATTGTCTAGTGCTCCCCGCTAGTCCTCACACACAGTCTAGTGCTCCCCGCTAGTCCTCACACACAGTCTAGTGCTCCCCGCTAGTCCTCACACACAGTCTAGTGCTCCCCGCTAGTCCTCACACACAGTCTAGTGCTCCTTGGTTGTCCTCACACACAGTTTAATGCTCCCTGGTAGTCCTCACACACAGTCCAGTGCATCTTGGTAGTACTCGTACACAATCTAGTTCTCCCGAGTAGTACTAACACACAATCTAGTTCTCCCTGGTAGTACTTACACACAATCTAGTTCTCCCCAGTAGTACTCACACACAATCTAGTTCTCCCATGTTCTGAGGGACATGGTTAGACAACCTTTCATGTGCCAAATAATTACCACTTTTTGATGGTGACTGAGCCTTTTTTTTTTTTTCCCCCAGGCCTGCACAGAAATGGTGATGCCTTTCTGCTCTGATGGAGTCACGGACATGTTTGAGCCCCAAACATGGAATTTCCAGGCTTATTCAGACGACTGTTACAAACAGTGGGGCATCAGACCTCGTCCAAAATGGGTCACATCCATGTACGGTGGGAAGAACATCAGTGCCGCTAGCAACATCATCTTCAGGTATGGTGGTCTGGAGGTCAATGAGAGCCACTTTCTCAGCCCAGTGTTTGGCCAGCTCTACTTTCCAAAGAGGACCAACCTAGGGTTGCCCAAGGGTGGCTGTAGATTTGGGTTCCTACCACACTGGTCCAGTTTCATTAGGGGCGGGCTTATTACACGACCCACCACAATATCTTTATTCAATCTGCATTTCTGATCTGAGATCTTCAGAAACTGAAGATCAGTAGATTGAGATCAGGAATTTATCCAAATTGCATTCAGTTGGCGCCCCCTAGAGGATATTATATGACATTACAACAGCGTTGTAGTAACTGTGTTGAAAATTTAAAGGGCATGTCCCTTTAATTATCTTCCATGGCTGTCGGGGCATGCTGAGAGTAGTAGTTTAGCAGTAGTGGTAGAACCACAGGTTGGAGACCATTGTCCTTGGTAGTCATTGAGACGTCTCAGAAGATGGAATGGTTAGGTGGGCTGACACATTCATAAAGTGAAGGGGCTGTAGAGCTTTGTCTGAATAGACTCTGAATCTTCTTGACCCCCATCGTACTAAAGAGGTTAAAGGGAACATCCCTGGTGGTCTGCAGTATTAAAGACTAATATTCATCACCTTGTTCCTCTTCTCGGGCCATTGACGATGTGTCCATAATTCATGCAACCTTTCTCCACTTCAATCCCATTCAAATTAATAGGACTGAGCTGCAATAACAAGCACAACCACTATACAGTGTGTGGCGCTGTGCTTGGTAAGTAAGAGGCAACAGTTATCAAAATCATATAACCTGGACAACCCCTTCAAAGGGGTATATAAGAACATACCTAGTGGTCTCGAGTGTTTAAAGGGGGTCTACAGGGGTTAATGAGAACATATCTGGTGGTCTGCAGTGCTAAAGAGGGTTTAAAGGAATTAAGGAGAACATCCCTGGTGGTCTGCAGTACTAAAGGTATTAAAAGGGTTTGCGGATGATGGTCAAGAACAGTAAAAAGTTGAATGGGAACAGCCCTGGTGGTCTGCAGTACAAATGGGCTATATGAGAACATTACTGGTGGTCTGCAGTACTAAAGGGGTTACTGATGGCCAAGGACGGTACAGAGGTTAATGGAAAGATTCCTGATGTTCTGCAATATTAAAGGGGTATATAAGAATATCCCTGGTGGTCTGTAGTATTATCGGGCTATATGAGAACCTCCTTTGTGATTTGCAGTGTTAAAGAGATTACTTATGGTCAACAACAGTAAAGAGGTTAAGGGGAAGAACCCTAGTGGTCTCCACTATTGAATGGGTATATGACTACATCCCTAGCGGTACCACCTGGGTAAATGAGAACATCCCCGGTGGTCTGTGGTACTAAAGGGGTTTGCTGATGATGGTCAAGTAAAAGAGTTAATGGGAATAGCCCTGGTGGTCTGCAGTACTAATGGGGTATATGAGTAACTAAAGGGGTTACTGATGGTCAAGGCCAGCACTGAGGTTAATGAGAACAGCCCTGGTGGGCTGCAGTAGAGAAGGGGCAAATTGTTAAATCCTTCACTGTCTTTGACCATGAGGGGACTAATGGGAGCATCCCTGGTGGTCTGCAGTAGTGAAGGGATCATAGTACCATTCCCAGACCTTACTCTACCACTGGCCACCTAGTCAAGGCCTTGTAGTAATTCTCCATATTAGGAACCCACACATTTGGTAATTCAATGGGGCAGAGCCAGTTATAGTTTTCTGACCCATCATTCTCATCCTAGGCCACTACGGAGGGTCCTATTGAGCTCCTCACCACCTCGGACCACCAGGGATTTTAGGCTAATATGCTAGTTATGCTCATGGGTGCACAATGAAGGCCCATATTGACCTTTTTATAGGGCCCGTAACTTCTAAATGAGTTCTCATTCTGATTTTCTTATAGCAATGGTGACCTAGATCCGTGGTCGGCCGGTGGTGTCAAGGAGAGCCTCAGCGACTCCCTAGTGGCCATCCTCATCACGGACGGGGCTCATCACCTGGACCTGCGCTCCAACAACGCCTATGACCCCAAGTCTGTGCTTGAGGCTCGGAAACTGGAGGTGGCCTACATGAAGAAGTGGATCAAGGAGCACCATCAACAAGTGAACGGGCTTTAATGGGTGCTCCGGAGGGCCACGTCTAAAACTTCTCAGGACCTGGAATCCAGAACTTTTCTTAAAACTTGCTTGTGTCTCCTGTATGGAATAAGAAGGCTTCTATCTGTTGGACGCTGCAGGACATATAGATCAGGAGCGTATCCATAGAAGGAATGGACATTGGGCCTGAAGGGCGTCCTGACACCGATACCACTTCCATATACAGAACTGGAGATGAATCTGTTATGGGGTTGTTTGGCTTTGATGACTCCATCTTAGGCGGCCTACCTAATGTAGAACACTCCATCCTCCTCCATGGGCACTTATGACCCCCTCATGGTGCCCGACAGTCTCTCCTGGCACTATGACATGGGGTTGTCAGAATCTGCCCCCTCCCAGTATGCAGCACCACCACCCAGTATCAATATGTTCATATTGGGGCAAATTTACAAAGAGTAGGGTCTTCCTATCCCGTACTCCGGGGTAGTGTAGCCCTCCTTTCGAAAAACCTGAAAAAGTTGGAACTTTTTGACACCATAAATCTGCCCCCCCCCCCAACACAATAAGATGTTAAGACTGGGATCAGAGACCGTTTAACCCCTGTGGTCAATAGCAGCTGTGGCATTGAGGGTTGGGGTGCGCGCTATCAAAGCTTAAAGGGGTTACTCTGTTTCTAAGACTGACGATTAATCCTCAGGGGACACGGGACCCTAGAAGATCACCGATACCTTGGCAGTGCAGGTGAAACTGTCCAAATTGTAGCGACGAGTGTAGGTACCACGGCGCCGCCCTATAGACTTCAATGGGATCCGTGCTGCAGTACCTACATTCACCACTACAGTTTGTATGGCTCTCCCGCACTGCCTCACTCTTCTAATACTGATGGTCTATCTTAAGGAAACCAGATAACCCCTTTAAGATGTCTGCTCTTCATTCCCTCCATGTCTTTTTGCTTTGTTGCTTTTTCGTGTGCATTTGAGTTTTCCTGAATGGGAGGCGCGCCGTGCCTCAGACCTCCCCGCTAAGGTGATATTTCTGTGATAAAGGACTGGATCCTTTCCTGTAATGCATTTTTTTTTTTTTTTTTTGTAATTTTGTCTGACTTTGTATAATATCACCGGTATTAGGTTTACATGATTGTGTTAGATACTGAGAACGGCGACTGCAAAGCAATAAATCGGATTCATTTGTGACCTGAGTCTTAATTTTCCCCCCCCCCCCCCCTTTTACTACCTCAAGCTACCACCGGGGGCACCCTTTGGACAGTGGGACAGCCCTGCATTTGCTGTCCGGGGCAGTGGGTCCGGGCTGCCCCGACTCTTCGGCAGCCGGAGGAAGACAATGGTGAAGCAGGAGGCATCTGCTTCCTGCTTCACCACTGTCTTCACTCCCATTGTCCTGGCAGTAGGAGGCGCCATGGGTGGTGATGTCACTCCGGGACCAGAGAAAGAACAGGGAAAGGTGAGTATTACATTTTTTTTTTCTTTGATATATACAATATGGGGAAATTGAAGAGGGTAACCAGGAGGGGGGGACATGGCACTGTGGGGGCAACCTGGGAGGTTGGTGGGGGGATATGAATTTGTGGGTTCAACCTGGAAGGGACAATACGAGGGGCATTCTATTATATGGGGGCATTATACTACGTAGGGGGGCATTCTAATGTGTGCGGGTCGGGTATGTCTAAGCGCTGGTGACGGAGGGGACCCACTTATGAAACCTTTGCACAGGGCGCACCAATGTGTTAAAACGGCTCTGGCTGTGACTCTCCTGAATTTGCAGTAACTTTCTCAGCTAGTCTGGTTGCCCCTTTTTGGGCCACGGCAAGTGGTGTGGGTTGGGACTTAAAGGGAGTGTGTCACCAGAACCCAGCCCAGCAGATAGATAGGTTAGACAAGGTTCTCTCCTTGTGAATTGTTGCCTCCTTTGCAGAGATATTGCTGTTTTTGTCGGCATGCAATGAACGCTTCGGAGCCGTGAGGGCGGTGCCGCTTACCTCTTTGGAGCAACAAGGTCGCCGCCATTGCTCCAGAGAGGTAAGACCATACTTTATTTAGGTACTGTATAGTTATTTATACTCTATATAACACTCCACTCATGTCAGCAAAGGGTGCTATGGGGAAATTTCCCATATCAGGGAAAAATAAATTTCTTCCTGGTATGGAAAGTCTCATCACACCGTATAAATGACAGCCTGGCTCCATGTCTGCTGGAGAGGGGAGAGCTGCTGTCTATCAGACGGGCCGCAGCTGCTCTTTTCTTCTCTCTGGATAGGTCGCAGTTACATCTTCCTGCCAGCAGGTGGCTCCCCAGTTCTACTTTCTGTAACTATAATTGAATTTCGATTTACAAGGCTCACTGGTGAGAAAATTGATCCAAACACCCATCTGTAAATTGCAGAGATGTCCATTATCCCAAATTTCCTGAGTCTCTCCCTCACCAGTCCAATAATCAAATTATTCCCAATATTTCACCTATTTGAAAATTTCTTTAATAGTATTTTTAGATCGGTAGAAACGAAATCTCCAGTTCTTTGCCTCCTTCCGTAGCTGCCGCTCCACTGATTCCGATGCAGTTGGAATTTTTTTTGTAGCCCCCACCATTCCTGAGAAATCAGTGCAGTTAGAGTCAGCATTCAATATGCTAATTAGGCTCTCTGTCGTCAAGTGGGTGGTTCTAAACGATCTGTCTCCAAAAGAGGAACGCCCATCTGACAGTGTCTAATTACCATATTGGGAGCTGAAAACAACCAAATCATTGCCCAGGGGGTTAAAGAAAAAAAAATTAATGGAACCGGGATCGGTAGAGTTGCACCTATTAAAAAAAAAAAAATGCAAAAAGTTGATGGAGATAGTGAAAAATCTTTAAAGGGAGAACTTGGAATATCAAACAGTATTTTCCCCTTTGTGATTCGGGGACGCTGTTGCAGAGATTTTGCCATTTTGGTAAATATGCAAATAAGGTCTTTTGAGCAATAAGGGTGTTGCTGGTGCTCCAAAGAATTAAAGGGATTCTACCATTAAAACATGTTTTTTTTTTTTTTCTAATGACCACGTCGGAATAGCCTTAAGAAAGGCTATTCGTCTCCTACCTTTTGATGTGGTCTCCACCGCGCCGGTCATCCGAAATACGTTTTTTCCCAGCCGCAATTGCGCACATGAGCAGTACGCTCTGCAAAGTATTTGCCGAACAGAGTGTACTGCGCATGCTCAGTAAGGTCCGTACAGCCCTCCGACACCAGGATGAGTTCACTTACGCGTCGGAGGGCTGTACGGACCTTACTGAGCATGCGCAGTACACTCTGTTCGGCAAATACTGCGCATACGCGCAATTGCGGCCTTGCAAATATGGCCGCCGGCCAGCATGCGCAGTCGGCTCTAACAGGGTCTCGCTGCCAGAGCCGACTGCCCGTGCATCACCCATGACGACAAAAGAAGAGGACACAGAAGGGGAGGAGGCAGATCAGGAAGAAGGCGTGGCTGGATTGTCCAGTTCCGGCAGCAGTGGGGACGCCTCCATCGGTGTATGAGCGCTGGGGCCCGCCCTCATTGCTGCCGAACACTCATTATCATACCGGGAAAAAACAGTATTTCGGATGACCGACGCGGTGGAGACCACATCAAAAGGTAGGAGACGAATAGCCTTTCTTAAAGCTATTCCAACGTGGTCATTAGAAAAAACATGTTTTAAAGGTAGAATCCCTTTAAAGGGATTCTACCATTAAAAAACTATTTTTTCTAGGTAACACGTCGGAATAGCCTGTAGAAAGGCTATTTGTCTCCTACCTTTTGATGTGCTCTCCGCCACGCCGTTCGTTCGAAATACCGGTTTGTACCGGTATGCTAATTAATTCTCTTGCAGCGATGGGGGCGTCCCCTTTGCTGCTCGAAAACCGACTCCAGCGCCGCCTCTATCTTCTTCTGCATCCTCCACTTCCTTCTTCGGCTGGACGTCGGACACCTGCGCAGTGTGCGCTTTTCGTCGAACTTGCGGTGTCGGCACTATGGCCGTGGGCAGGGCCGGCTCCAGGTTTTTATGGGCCCTTGGGCGACAGAGCCTCAGTGGGCCCCCTTGTAAAGGAGGGGGGGGAGTCGAGACACTGTGCGTTGCAGATGAAGCGAGTGACGTCATGCAGGAGTGTGGCGTCACCAACGCCATACCTCCCAATCTTTTAAAGAGTAGAAAGAGAGGCAAAATGTGCGGCGCGCTCTGCGCGCAGCTGCAAATTTGGCTCCACCCACTTTTATGTTGATTCCACCCATTCTCATTCATTTATCATGTGCTCCCACACAGTACAATCCTCCTACAGTCACCTGTAAATTATATGCCCCCCCCTCCATCTCTCCCCCAGTTTCATATACACCCTTCCTCTGCCCCCAGTTTCATGTCCCCCCTCCATCTCTGTCCCCAGTTTCATCACGTTCTCCCCCTTCATCTGCCCAGTTTCATGTCCCCCATCTCTGCCCCAGTGTCATGCTGTTCCCCCCTCCCCTTCATTTGCCCCTTCAGTTTCATTGGGCCCCTTCCATCTTTGTCCCCAGTTTCATGCCGTTCTCTCCCCACCCCCTCCATCTGCCCCAGTGTCATGCCGTTCCCCCCCTCCCCTTCATTTGCCCCCCAGTTTCATGGGCCCCCTTCATTATGTTTCACCTTAATATGTAATACAAAACAAACACTTACACTCACCTTCTATCACTCACCTTCCATCGTTCCCCCGACGCTCCTCTCTCCTCTCTCTCTCCCTCCAATCACATACGCGATGCAGGAGCTGTGAGATCAGCTCCTGCTTAGCTACGGCCCGGTTTGCTTGTGTAGGCGCGATGTGATGACGTCATCGTGCCTACACACACAAGCCGGGCTGGAGCTTTAAAGCAGGAGCTGATCTCTCAGCTCCTGCATCGCGTATGTATTCCAGCTCATCGGCGGACGGACGCCGATGAGCTGAAATTGTGACAGGCAAGTGCCGGGGGGCCCCCAGAGGCTCTGAGGGCCCCGGCATTTGCCCGACTATGCCGTGCGCTGACGCCGGCCTTGGCCGTGGGCATGCGCAGTCCGTTTGGCGAAGTTCGCCGAACAGAGCGTACTGTGCAGGCGTCTGACGTCCAGCTGAAGAAGGAAGGGGCGGATGCAGAAGAAGACAGAGGCGGCGCTGGAGTCGGTTTTCGAGCAGCAATGGGGACGCCCCCATCGCTGCGAGAGAACTAATTAGCATACCGGTACAAACTGGTATTTCAAACGAACGGCACGGCAGAGATCAGTTCCAAAGGTAGGAGACGAATAGCCTTTCTAAAGACTATTCCAACGTCTTACCTAGAAAAAAAAAGAGTTTTTTAATGGTAGAATCCCTTTAAGTGTCTTATTCAGGTGACCCACATAGACATTTAAGGCGTTGCATAGATATACTGGGTTCTGATGGCAGAATCCCTTTAAGGCTGAGCTATTAAGGTGTCTGCCTGCTATACAGAAGGTCCTGGGTTTGAGACCCAAGACAGACTTGGCGAAAAATAAGGGCAACCCCTCTCTACTTAAAGGAGTTAAGTAAACATGACCTATCTCGGGCCGCAGCCAGGCAGAATAGTGGGTGCGACTACTGACCGGTAGCACTCCCATTCGTCTCGATAGGAACGCTGGATATAGCCAAAGTTGGTATTGCCGCGACTAATATGGACCGCACAATATTTTTAGGGATTTCTAAATGGCGTAAATAAAAATGGCGCAAGTTGTTTTTTTACCAAAGTCGTAACAATCTGGGGTCTTTATTTATAGTCCTATGGTCTGGGACCCGAAACAACATCTGTAACAAGGCGCACCTATCATGTGCTGCGGACAGAGAGGCCTTTGGACCCCTTTGTGTAATACTTGGGGGGACAAAAAGTTTTACTGGACTAAAATATTGATGATCCTTCCATTACTATTAGATCCCGACACCCAGGTCAACTGATTGCAGAGGCACTGACCAGTGGTCACATGGCCTGGTTGCAGATCTGCTCCATTCAAGTGAATGTATCTGAGCTGCAATACCAGGAACAGCCACTCTACAATGTACGGCGCTGTGCTTGGTAAGTAGTGAAGGGGGGCCCTGGCACCTATGTGGGAGCCATGTCGGTGCACAAATGAAGCCAGAGTCCTAGGAACGGCGAGTATGGAGACCCTCAGTATTGGGTGGCAACCAATGAGCACCTCGATCATTACTAATGGAAGGTCTCTGGCTGCCGCTCTTCATTCAGAACAACAGTAGGGGGCCAGGATCAGCAAAGGGGCCATTTTAACTTTGAGGCCACCCCCTTGTACCTATCCTAAGGACTGGCCAATAATATCATGTATGGGAAGGCCCTTCAATAGGTCTAAAATCCAAAAAGTGACATATTTTTGTGCCTGCCGTAACTTAACCGATTTATTAGAATTGACATCATTGGATTTTTTTGGCACCTGAAGTTCCAGATTGAATAAGAGCGGGACATTGTAGTAAATCTTCCCCAATGGTTTTCCCTGTTGAGGTCCATAACAATATAAAGGTTCCCCTGCTCTCTATAGAAGCTGCCTTAATAAGCCTCTGACAGCAGGGGGGGCAAGTGCAATAAAGTGCTCGGCCGAGTCCCAGGGGTAGCCTGCTGGATCACACGGTAATTTATAGAGCCGCCCAGCACTGGTTAATAATTATTTAGAGCGCCCCCCTCTGTGGTGCTCAGCGTCCTGCTGACTATGTTATTAATTCCATCAGCAAACGGTGGGACATTGGTATGAGGATAAAAGGAGGGGGAAGTTCCCAAAAATAAGCATCTACCCCCCCCCCCTTCCCCGATAGATCTGTAAAGACTGAGCAAATATTCCACCAAGATTATCTACAGTTATATATAGTGACATGAGAGATATCAGACAGGAGAAGATATAGATATAATATATAAGATATAATTCTCAACTACTTGTACTAATATTATTATTATTATTGGTGCTTTACATTATTATATTAATTCCATGGAGCTGCACATTATTATATTAATTCCATGGTGATGTACATTATTATATTAATTCCATGGTGCTGTACATTATTATATTAATTCCATGGTGATGTACATTATTATATTAATTCCATGGTGCTGTACATTATTATATTAATTCCATGGTGCTGTACATTATTATATTAATTCCATGGAGCTGCACATTATTATATTAATTCCATGGTGCTGGACATTATTATATTAATCCCATGGTGCTTTACATTATTATATTAATTCCATGGTGCACATTATTATATTAATTCCATGGTACTGTACATTATTATATTGATCCCAAGGTGCTGTACATTATTATATTAATTTCATGGTGCTTTACATTATTATATTAATTCCATGGTGCTGTACATTATTATATTGATCCCAAGGTGCTGTACATTAATATATTAATTTCATGGTGCTTTACATTATTATATTAATTCCATAGTGCAGTACATTATCATATTAATTTCATGGTGCTTTACATTATTATATTAATTCCATAGTGCTGTACAATATAATATTAATTCCATGTTGCTGGATATTATTATATTAATTCCATGGTGTTGTGCATTATTATATTAATTCCATGGTGCTTTACATTATTATATTAATTCCATGGTGCTGCACATTATTATATTAATCCCATGGTGCTGCACATTATTATATTAATCCCATGGTGCTTTACATTATTATATTAATTCCATGGTGCTGCACATTATTATATTAATTCCATGGTGCTGTACATTATTATATTGATCCCAAGGTGCTGTCCATTATTATATTAATTTCATGGTGCTGGACATTATTATATTAATTCCATGGTGCTTTACATTATTATATTAATCCCATGGTGCTGTACATTATTATATTAATCCCATGGTGCTGTACATTATTATATTAATTCCATGGTGCTGTACATTATTATATTAATCCCATGGTGCTGTACATTATTATATTAATCTCATGGAGCTGCACATTATTATATTAATTCCATGGTGCTGTACATTATTATATTAATTCCATGGAGCTGCACATTATTATATTAATTCCATGGTGCTGGACATTATTATATTAATCCCATGGTGCTGTACATTATTATATTAATCCCATGGTGCTTTACATTATTATATTAATTCCATGGTGCTGCACATTATTATATTAATTCCATGGTGCTGTACATTATTATATTGATCCCAAGGTGCTGTCCATTATTATATTAATTTCATGGTGCTGGACATTATTATATTAATTCCATGGTGCTTTACATTATTATATTAATTCCATGGTGCTGTACATTATTATATTAATCCCAAGGTGCTGTACATTATTATATTAATTTCATGGTGCTTTACATTATTATATTAATTCCATAGTGCTGTACAATATAATATTAATTCCATGTTGCTGGATATTATTATATTAATTCCATGGTGCTTTACATTATTATATTAATCTCATGGTGCTTTACATTATTATATTAATTCCATATTGCTGTACATTATTATATTAATTCCATGGTGCTGTACATTATTATATTGATCCCAAGGTGCTGTCCATTATTATATTAATTTCATGGTGCTGGACATTATTATATTAATTCCATGGTGCTTTACATTATTATATTAATTCCATGGTGCTGTACATTATTATATTAATCCCAAGGTGCTGGACATTATTATATTAATTTCATGGTGCTTTACATTATTATATTAATTCCATAGTGCTGAACATTATTATATTAATTCCATGGTGCTTTACATTATTATATTAATTCCATAGTGCTGTACATTATTATTAGAGATGAGCGAACACTAAAATGTTCGAGGTTCGAAATTCGATTCGAACAGCCGCTCACTGTTCGAGTGTTCGAATGGGTTTCGAACCCCATTATAGTCTATGGGGAACATAAACTCGTTAAGGGGGAAACCCAAATTCGTGTCTGGAGGGTCACCAAGTCCACTATGACACCCCAGGAAATGATACCAACACCCTGGAATGACACTGGGACAGCAGGGGAAGCATGTCTGGGGGCATAAAAGTCACTTTATTTCATGGAAATCCCTGTCAGTTTGCGATTTTCGCAAGCTAACTTTTCCCCATAGAAATGCATTGGCCAGTGCTGATTGGCCAGAGTACGGAACTCGACCAATCAGCGCTGGCTCTGCTGGAGGAGGCGGAGTCTAAGATAGCTCCACACCAGTCTCCATTCAGGTCCGACCTTAGACTCCGCCTCCTCCGGCAGAGCCAGCGCTGATTGGCCGAAGGCTGGCCAATGCATTCCTATGCGAATGCAGACTTAGCAGTGCTGAGTCAGTTTTGCTCAACTACACATCTGATGCACACTCGGCACTGCTACATCAGATGTAGCAATCTGATGTAGCAGAGCCGAGGGTGCACTAGAACCCCTGTGCAAACTCAGTTCACACTAATAGAATGCATTGGCCAGCGCTGATTGGCCAATGCATTCTATTAGCCCGATGAAGTAGAGCTGAATGTGTGTGTTAAGCACACACATTCAGCACTGCTTCATCACGCCAATACAATGCATTAGCCAGTGCTGATTGGCCAGAGTACGGAATTCGGCCAATCAGCGCTGGCTCTGCTGGAGGAGGCGGAGTCTAAGGTCGGACCTGAATGGAGACTGGTGTGGAGCGATCTTAGACCCCGCCTCCTCCAGCAGAGCCAGCGCTGATTGGCCGAATTCCGTACTCTGGCCAATCAGCGCTGGCCAATGCATTCTATTAGCTTGATGAAGCAGAGTGTGCACAAGGGTTCAAGCGCACCCTCGGCTCTGATGTAGCAGAACCGAGGGTGCACAAGGGTTCAAGTGCACCCTCGGCTCTCCTACATCAGAGCCGAGGGTGCGCTTGAACCCTTGTGCACACTCTGCTTCATCAAGCTAATAGAATGCATTGGCCAGCACTGATTGGCCAGAGTACGGAATTCGGCCAATCAGCGCTGGCCAATGCATCCCTATGGGAAAAAGTTTATCTCACAAAAATCACAATTACACACCCGATAGAGCCCCAAAAAGTTATTTTTAATAACATTCCCCCCTAAATAAAGGTTATCCCTAGCTATCCCTGCCTGTACAGCTATCCCTGTCTCATAGTCACAAAGTTCACATTCTCATATGACCCGGATTTGAAATCCACTATTCGTCTAAAATGGAGGTCACCTGATTTCGGCAGCCAATGACTTTTTCCAATTTTTTTCAATGCCCCCGGTGTTGTAGTTCCTGTCCCACCTCCCCTGCGCTGTTATTGGTGCAAAAAAGGCGCCAGGGAAGGTGGGAGGGGAATCGAATTTTGGTGCACTTTACCACGCGGTGTTCGATTCGATTCGAACATGGCGAACACCCTGATATCCGATCGAACATGTGTTCGATAGAACACTGTTCGCTCATCTCTAATTATTATATTAATTTCATGGTGCTCTGTACATTATTATATTACTCCCATGGTGCTGTACAATATAATATTAATTCCATGGTGCTGTGCATTATTATATTAATTCCATGGTGCTGTATATTATTATATTAATTCCATGGAGCTGCACATTATTATATTAATTCCATGGTACTGGACATTATTATATTAATCCCATGGTGCTGTACATTATTATATTAATTCCATGGTGCTGTACATTATTATATTAATCTCATGGTGCTGTACATTATTATATTAATCTCATGGTGCTTTACATTATTATATTAATTCCATATTGCTGTACATTATTATATTAATTCCATATTGCTGTACATTATTATATTAATCCCATGGTGCTGTACATTATTATATTAATTCCATGGTGCTTTACATTATTATATTAATTCCATGGTGCTGTACATTATTATATTAATCCCATGGTGCTGGACATTATTATATTAATCCCATGGTGCTTTACATTTGGGGGTTACATACAATACACAGAATATACAGGTAGATATAATACTAACAGTGACCGCCTGGCACAGTGGGGTAGAGGGCCCTGCCCGCGAGGGCTTACAATCTATGGGGGAAGGGGGTAGAGACAGAAGGAGAGGGGGAGACTGTACAGATGGCGGTGCGGTGATAGTGTTATTGGGGGGTGTAGGCTTCCTGAATAGGGGAGTCTTCAGGGCCTTCTTGAAGCCTGTGATTGTGGGGGTCAGTCTTATGTGTCGTGGTAAGGAGTTCCAGAATATGGGGGATGCACGGGAGAAATCTTGGAGACGGTTGTGTGAGGAGCGGATGAGAGCAGAGCGGAGTAGGAGGTCATTGGAGGATCTGAGGTTACGTGTGGGCAGGTAGCGGGAGATGAGGTCAGAGATATATGGAGGGGACAGGTTGTGGATGGCTTTGTATGTTAGTGTTAGTAGCTTGAACTCAATTCGCTGGGCTATAGGTAGCCAGTGGAGGGACAGGCAGAGGGGAGCAGCCGATGAAGATCGGGGGTGAGGTGGATTAAGCGAGCAGCGCAGTGTAAGGTGGACTGGAGGGGGGCGAGGGTGTTTGCTGGGAGTCCATGGAGAAGGGTGTTGCAGTAATCTAGGCGGGAGATTATGAGGGCCTGGACGAGCATCTTAGTAGTTTCCTGGGTGAGGAAGGAGCAGATTCGATGGATGTTCTTGAGCTGGAGGCGACAGGAGGTGTTGAGGGCTTGAATATGTGGCTTGAAGGATAAGTCAGAGTCCAGGGTTACCCCAAGACATCTATAGATAGATGACTGTGACATCACTGTGTGTATTATCCCGGTACTGTGACATCACTGTGTGTATTATCTCTGTACTGTGACATCACTGTGTATTATCTCTGTACTGTGACATCACTGTGTGTATTATCTCTGTACTGTGACATCACTGTGTGTATTATCCCTGTACTGTGACATCACTGTGTGTATTATCCTGTACTGTGACATCACTGTGTGTATTATCTCTGTACTGTGACATCACTGTGTGTATTATCTCTGTACTGTGACATCACTGTGTGTATTATCTCTGTACTGTGACATCACTGTGTGTATTATCTCTGTACTGTGACATCACTGTGTGTATTATCTCTGTACTGTGACATCACTGTGTGTATTATCCCTGTACTGTGACATCACTGTGTGTATTATCTCTGTACTGTGACATCACTGTGTGTATTATCTCTGTACTGTGACATCACTGTGTGTATTATCTCTGTACTGTGACATCACTGTGTGTATTATCTCTGTACTGTGACATCACTGTGTGTATTATCCCTGTACTGTGACATCACTGTGTATTATCTCTGTACTGTGACATCACTGTGTGTATTATCCTGTACTGTGACATCACTGTGTGTATTATCTCTGTACTGTTACATCACTGTGTGTATTATCCCTGTACTGTGACATCACTGTGTGTATTATCTCTGTACTGTGACATCACTGTGTGTATTATCCTGTACTGTGACATCACTGTGTGTATTATCCTGTACTGTGACATCACTGTGTGTATTATCTCTGTACTGTGACATCACTGTGTGTATTATCCCTGTACTGTGACATCACTGTGTGTATTATCCCTGTACTGTGACATCACTGTGTGTATTATCTCTGTACTGTGACATCACTGTGTGTATTATCCCTGTACTGTGACATCACTGTGTGTATTATCCTGTACTGTGACATCACTGTGTGTATTATCTCTGTACTGTGACATCACTGTGTGTATTATCCCTGTACTGTGACATCACTGTGTGTATTATCTCTGTACTGTGACATCACTGTGTGTATTATCCTGTACTGTGACATCACTGTGTGTATTATCCCTGTACTGTGACATCACTGTGTGTATTATCTCTATACTGTGACATCACTGTGTGTATTATCCTGTACTGTGACATCACTGTGTGTATTATCTCTGTACTGTGACATCACTGTGTGTATTATCCCTGTACTGTGACATCACTGTGTGTATTATCTCTGTACTGTGACATCACTGCGTGTATTATCTCTATACTGTGACATCACTGTGTGTATTATCCTGTACTGTGACATCACTGTGTGTATTATCTCTGTACTGTGACATCACTGTGTGTATTATCTCTGTACTGTGACATCACTGCGTGTATTATCTCTGTACTGTGACATCACTGTGTGTATTATCTCTGTACTGTGACATCACTGTGTGTATTATCTCTGTACTGTGACATCACTGTGTGTATTATCCTGTACTGTGACATCACTGTGTGTATTATCTCTGTATTGTGACATCACTGTGTGTATTATCTCTGTACTGTGACATCACTGTGTGTATTATCTCTGTAACTGTGACATCACTGTGTGTATTATCTCTGTACTGTGACATCACTGTGTGTATTATCTCTGTACTGTGACATCACTGTGTGTATTATCTCTGTACTGTGACATCACTGTGTGTATTATCTCTGTACTGTGACATCACTGTGTGTATTATCTCTGTACTGTGACATTACTGTGTGTATTATCTCTGTACTGTGACATCACTGTGTGTATTATCTCTGTACTGTGACATCGCTGTGTGTATTATCTCTGTACTGTGACATCACTGTGTGTATTATCTCTGTACTGTGACATCACTGTGTGTATTATCCTGGACTGTGACATCACTGTGTGCATTATCTCTGTACTGTGACATCACTGTGTGTATTATCTCTATACTGTGACATCACTGTGTGTATTATCCTGTACTGTGACATCACTGTGTGTATTATCCCTGTACTGTGACATCACTGTGTGTATTATCCTGTACTGTGACATCACTGTGTGTATTATCCTGTACTGTGACATCACTGTGTGTATTATCCCTGTACTGTGACATCACTGTGTGTATTATCTCTGTACTGTGACATCACTGTGTGTATTATCCTGTACTGTGACATCACTGTGTGTATTATCTCTGTACTGTGACATCACTGTGTGTATTATCCTGTACTGTGACATCACTGTGTGTATTATCTCTGTACTGTGACATCACTGTGTGTATTATCCTGTACTGTGACATCACTGTGTGTATTATCCTGTACTATGACATCACTCTGTGTATTTTCTCTGTACTGTGACATCACTGTGGTGTATTATCTCTGTACTGTGACATCACTGTGTGTATATCTCTGTACTGTGACATCACTGTGTGTATTATCTCTGTACTGTGACATCACTGCGTGTATTATCTCTGTACTGTGACATCACTGCGTGTATTATCTCTGTACTGTGACATCACTGTGTGTATTATCCTGTACTGTGACATCACTGTGTGTATTATCTCTGTATTGTGACATCACTGTGTGTATTATCTCTGTACTGTGACATCACTGTGTGTATTATCCTGTACTGTGACATCACTGTATGTATTATCCCTGTACTGTGACATCACTGTGTGTATTATCCTGTACCTATGACATCACTGTGTGTATTATCCTGTACTGTGACATCACTGTGTGTATTATCCCTGTACTGTGACATCACTGTGTGTATTATCTCTGTACTGTGACATCACTGTGTGTATTATCTCTGTACTGTGACATCTCTGTGTGTATTATCTCTGTACTGTGACATCACTAAGTGTATTATCTCTGTACTGTGACATCACTGTGTGTATTATCCTGTACTGTGACATCACTAGTGTGTATTATCTCTGTACTGTGACATCACTGTGTGTATTATCTCTGTACTGTGACATCACTGTGTGTATTATCTCTGTACTGTGACATCACTGTGTGTATTATCTCTGTACTGTGACATCACTGTGTGTATTATCTCTGTACTGTGACATCACTGTGTGTATTATCCTGTACTGTGACATCACTGTGTGTATTATCCTGTACTGTGACATCACTCTGTGTATTATCCTGTACTGTGACATCACTCTGTGTATTATCCTGTACTGTGACATCACTGTGTGTATTATCCTGTACTGTGACATCACTGTGTGTATTATCCTGTACTGTGACATCACTGTGTGTATTATCTCTGTACTGTGACATCACTGTGTGTATTATCTCTGTACTGTGACATCACTGTGTGTATTATCCTGTACTGTGACATCACTGTGTGTATTATCCCTGTACTGTGACATCACTGTGTGTATTATCTCTGTACTGTGACATCACTGTGTATTATCTCTGTACTGTGACATCACTGTGTGTATTATCTCTGTACTGTGACATCACTGTGTGTATTATCCCTGTACTGTGACATCACTGTTGTGTATTATCCTGTACTGTGACATCACTGTGTGTATTATCCCTGTACTGTGACATCACTGTGTGTATTATCTCTGTATTGTGACATCACTGTGTGTATTATCCCTGTACTGTGACATCACTGTGTGTATTATCTCTGTACTGTGACATCACTGTGTGTATTATCTCTGTACTGTGACATCACTGTGTGTATTATCCCTGTACTGTGACATCACTGTGTGTATTATCTCTGTACTGTGACATCACTGTGTGTATTATCCTGTACTGGTGACATCACCTGTGTGTATTATCCTGTACTGTGACATCACTGTGTGTATTATCTCTGTACTGTGACATCACTGTGTGTATTATCCCTGTACTGTGACATCACTGTGTGTATTATCCTGTACTGTGACATCACTGTGTGTATTATCCTGTACTGTGACATCACTGTGTGTATTATCCCGGTACTGTGACATCACTGTGTGTATTATCTCTGTACTGTGACATCACTGTGTGTATTATCCTGTACTGTGACATCACTGTGTGTATTATCCTGTACTGTGACACCACTGTGTGTATTATCTCTGTACTGTGACATCACTGTGTGTATTATCTCTGTACTGTGACATCACTGTGTGTATTATCTCTGTACTGTGACATCACTGTGTGTATTATCTCTGTACTGTGACATCACTGTGTGTATTATCCCTGTACTGTGACATCACTGTGTGTATTATCTCTGTACTGTGACATCACTGTGTGTAATTATCCTGTACTGTGACATCACTGTGTGTATTATCCTGTACTGTGACATCACTGTGTGTATTATCTCTGTACTGTGACATCACTGTGTGTATTATCCCTGTACTGTGACATCACTGTGTGTATTATCTCTGTACTGTGACATCACTGTGTGTATTATCCCTGTACTGTGACATCACTGTGTGTATTATCTCTGTACTGTGACATCACTGTGTGTATTATCTCTGTACTGTGACATCACTGTGTGTATTATCCTGTACTGTGACATCACTATGTGTATTATCTCTGTACTGTGACATTACTGTGTGTATTATCTCTGTACTGTGACATCACTGTGTGTATTATCCTGTACTGTGACATCACTGTGTGTATTATCCCTGTACTGTGACATCACTGTGTGTATTATCCTGTACTGTGACACCACTGTGTGTATTATCTCTGTACTGTGACATCACTGTGTGTATTATCTCTGTACTGTGACATCACTGTGTGTATTATCTCTGTACTGTGACATCACTGTGTGTATTATCTCTGTACTGTGACATCACTGTGTGTATTATCCCTGTACTGTGACATCACTGTGTGTATTATCTCTGTACTGTGACATCACTGTGTGTATTATCCTGTACTGTGACATCACTGTGTGTATTATCCCTGTACTGTGACATCACTGTGTGTATTATCTCTGTACTGTGACATCACTGTGTGTATTATCCCTGTACTGTGACATCACTGTGTGTATTATCTCTGTACTGTGACATCACTGTGTGTATTATCCCTGTACTGTGACATCACTGTGTGTATTATCTCTGTACTGTGACATCACTGTGTGTATTATCCCTGTACTGTGACATCACTGTGTGTATTATCTCTGTACTGTGACATCACTGTGTGTATTATCTCTGTACTGTGACATCACTGTGTGTATTATCCTGTACTGTGACATCACTATGTGTATTATCTCTGTACTGTGACATTACTGTGTGTATTATCTCTGTACTGTGACATCACTGTGTGTATTATCCTGTACTGTGACATCACTGTGTGTATTATCCCTGTACTGTGACATCACTGTGTGTATTATCCCTGTACTGTGACATCACTGTGTGTATTATCCTGTACTGTGACATCACTGTGTGTATTATCCTGTACTGTGACATCACTGTGTGTATTATCCCTGTACTGTGACATCACTGTGTGTATTATCTCTGTACTGTGACATCACTGTGTGTATTATCTCTGTACTGTGACATCACTGTGTGTATTATCTCTGTACTGTGACATCACTGTGTGTATTATCCTGTACTGTGACATCACTGTGTGTATTATCCTGTACTGTGACATCACTGTGTGTATTATCCTGTACTGTGACATCACTGTGTGTATTATCCCTGTACTGTGACATCACTGTGTGTATTATCTCTGTACTGTGACATCACTGTGTGTATTATCTCTGTACTGTGACATCACTGTGTGTATTATCCTGTACTGTGACATCACTGTGTGTATTATCTCTGTACTGTGACATCACTGTGTATATTATCTCTGTACTGTGACATCACTGTGTGTATTATCCCTGTACTGTGACATCACTGTGTGTATTATCCTGTACTGTGACATCACTGTGTGTATTATCCTGTACTGTGACATCACTGTGTGTATTATCTCTGTACTGTGACATCACTGTGTGTATTATCCCTGTACTGTGACATCACTGTGTGTATTATCCTGTACTGTGACATCACTGTGTGTATTATCCTGTACTGTGACATCACTGTGTGTATTATCTCTGTACTGTGACATCACTGTGTATTATCCTGTACTGTGACATCACTGTGTGTATTATCCTGTACTGTGACATCACTGTGTGTATTATCCCTGTACTGTGACATCGCTGTGTGTATTATCTCTGTACTGTGACATCGCTGTGTGTATTATCTCTGTACTGTGACATCACTGTGTGTATTATACCTGTACTGTGACATCACTGTGTGTATTATCCTGTACTGTGACATCACTGTGTGTGTTATCCCTGTACTGTGACATCACTGTGTGTATTATACCTGTACTGTGACATCACTGTGTGTATTATCCTGTACTGTGACATCACTGTGTGTATTATCCCTGTACTGTGACATCACTGTGTGTATTATCCCTGTACTGTGACATCGCTGTGTGTATTATCTCTGTACTGTGACATCGCTGTGTGTATTATCTCTGTACTGTGACATCACTGTGTGTATTATCTCTGTACTGTGACATCACTGTGTGTATTATCTCTGTACTGTGACATCACTGTGTGTATTATCCTGTACTGTGACATCACTGTGTGTATTATCCTGTACTGTGACATCACTGTGTGTATTATCTCTGTACTGTGACATCACTGTGTGTATTATACCTGTACTGTGACATCACTGTGTGTATTATCCTGTACTGTGACATCACTGTGTGTGTTATCCCTGTACTGTGACATCACTGTGTGTATTATCCTGTACTGTGACATCACTGTGTGTATTATATCTGTACTGTGACATCACTGTGTGTATTATCCTGTACTGTGACATCACTGTGTGTATTATCTCTGTACTGTGACATCGCTGTGTGTATTATCTCTGTACTGTGACATCACTGTGTGTATTATCTCTGTACTGTGACATCACTGTGTGTATTATCTCTGTACTGTGACATCACTTTGTGTATTATCTCTGTACTGTGACATCACTGTGTGTATTATCTCTGTACTGTGACATCACTGTGTGTATTATCCTGTACTGTGACATCACTCTGTGTATTATCCCTGTACTGTGACATCACTGTGTGTATTATCTCTGTAATGTGACATCACTGTGTGTATTATTCCTGTACTGTGACATCACTGTGTGTATTATCTCTGTACTGTGACATCACTGTGTGTATTATCCTGTACTGTGACATCACTGTGTGTATTATCTCTGTACTGTGACATCACTCTGTGTATTATCCTGTACTGTGACATCACTGTGTGTATTATCTCTGTACTGTGACATCACTGTGTGTATTATCTCTGTACTGTGACATCACTGTGTGTATTATCTCTGTACTGTGACATCACTGTGTGTATTATCTCTGTACTGTGACATCACTGTGTGTATTATCTCTGTACTGTGACATCACTGTGTGTATTATCTCTGTACTGTGACATCACTGTGTGTATTATCCCTGCACTGTGACATCACTGTGTGTATTATCTCTGTACTGTGACATCACTGTGTGTATTATCCTGTACTATGACATCACTATGTGTATTATCTCTGTACTGTGACATCACTGTGTGTATAATCCCTGTACTCTGACATCACTGTGTGTATAATCCTGTACTGTGACCTCTCTGTGTGTATTATCCCTGTACTGTGACATCACTGTGTGTATTATCCTGTACTGTGACATCACTGTGTGTATTATCCTGTACTGTGACATCACTGTGTGTATTATACCCTGTACTGTGACATCACTGTGTGTATTATCCCTGTACTGTGACATCACTGTGGGTATTATCTCTGTACTGTGACATCACTGTGTGTATTATCTCTGTACTGTGACATCACCTGTGTGTATTATCTCTGTACTGTGACATCACTGTGTGTATTATCCCTGTACTGTGACATCACTGTGTTTATTATCCTGTACTGTGACCTCTCTGTGTGTATTATCCTGTACTGTGACATCACTGTGTGTATTATCCTGTACTGTGACATCACTGTGTGTATTATCCTGTACTGTGACATCACTGTGTGTATTATCCCTGTACTGTGACATCACTGTGTGTATTATCCCCTGTACTGTGACATCACTGTGTGTATTATCCTGTACTGTGACATCACTGTGTGTATTATCCTGTATTGTGACATCACTGTGTGTATTATCCCTGTACTGTGACATCACTGTGTGTATTATCCTGTACTGTGACATCACTGTGTGTATTATCTCTGTACTGTGACATCACTGTGTGTATTATCCTGTACTGTGACATCACTGTGTGTATTATCCTGTACTGTGACATCACTGTGTGTATTATCCTGTACTGTGACATCACTGTGTGTATTATCCCTGTACTGTGACATCACTGTGTGTATTATCTCTGTACTGTGACATCACTGTGTGTATTATCTCTGTACTGTGACATCACTGTGTGTATTATCTCTGTACTGTGACATCACTGTGTGTATTATCCTGTACTGTGACATCACTGTGTGTATTATCCTGTACTGTGACATCACTATGTGTATTATCCTGTACTGTGACATCACTGTGTGTATTATCCCTGTACTGTGACATCACTGTGCGTATTATCTCTGTACTGTGACATCACTGTGTGTATTATCTCTGTACTGTGACATCACTGTGTGTATTATCCTGTACTGTGACATCACTGTGTGTATTATCTCTGTACTGTGACATCACTGTGTATATTATCTCTGTACTGTGACATCACTGTGTGTATTATCCTGTACTGTGACATCACTGTGTGTATTTTCCTGTACTGTGACATCACTGTGTGTATTATCCTGTACTGTGACATCACTGTGTGTATTATCCTGTACTGTGACATCACTGTGTGTATTATCCTGTACTGTGACATCACTGTGTGTATTATCTCTGTACTGTGACAACACTGTGTGTATTATCCTGTACTGTGACATCACTGTGTGTACTATCCGTGTACTGTGACATCACTGTGTGTATTATCTCTGTACTGTGACATCACTGTGTGTATTATCCCTGTATTGTGACATCACTGTGTGTATTATCCTGTACTGTGACATCACTGTGTGTATTCTCTGTACTGTGACATCACTGTGTGTATTATCTCTGTACTGTGACATCACTGTGTGTATTATCTCTGTACTGTGACATCACTGTGTGTATTATCCCTGTACTGTGACATCGCTGTGTGTATTACCCCTGTACTGTGACATCACTGTGTATTATCCTGTACTGTGACATCACTGTGTGTATTATCCCTGTATTGTGACATCACTGTGTGTATTATCTCTGTACTGTGACATCACTGTGTGTATTATCCTGTACTGTGACATCACTGTGTGTATTATCCTGTACTGTGACATCCCTGTGTGTATTATCCTGTACTGTGACATCACTGTGTGTATTATCCTGTACTGTGACATCACTGTGTGTATTATCTCTGTACTGTGACATCACTGTGTGTATTATCCCTGTACTGTGACATCACTGCGTGTATTATCTCTGTACTGTGACATCACTGCGTGTATTATCTCTGTACTGTGACATCACTGCGTGTATTATCTCTGTACTGTGACATCACTGCATGTATTATCTCTGTACTGTGACATCACTGTGTGTATTATCCCTGTACTGTGACATCACTGTGTGTATTATCCCTGTACTGTGACATCACTGTGTGTATTATCCTGTACTGTGACATCACTGTGTGTATTATCCTGTACTGTGACATCACTGTGTGTATTATCTCTGTACTGTGACATCACTGTGTGTATTATCCCTGTACTGTGACATCACTGTGTGTATTATCCTGTACTGTGACTTCTCTGTGTGTATTATCCCTGTACTGTGACATCACTGTGTGTATTATCCTGTACTGTGACATCACTGTGTGTATTATCTCTGTACTGTGACATCACTGTGTGTATTATCTCTGTACTGTGACATCACTGTGTGTATTATCTCTGTACTGTGACATCACTGTGTGTATTATCCCTGTACTGTGACATCACTGTGTGTATTATCCCTGTACTGTGACATCACTGTGTGTATTATCCCTGTACTGTGACATCGCTGTGTGTATTATCTCTGTACTGTGACATCGCTGTGTGTATTATCTCTGTACTGTGACATCACTGTGTGTATTATCTCTGTACTGTGACATCACTGTGTGTATTATACCTGTACTGTGACATCACTGTGTGTATTATCCTGTACTGTGACATCACTGTGTGTATTATCCCTGTACTGTGACATCACTGTGTGTATTATACCTGTACTGTGACATCACTGTGTGTATTATCCTGTACTGTGACATCACTGTGTGTATTATCTCTGTACTGTGACATCACTGTGTGTATTATCTCTGTACTGTGACATCACTGTGTGTATTATCTCTGTACTGTGACATCGCTGTGTGTATTATCTCTGTACTGTGACATCACTGTGTGTATTATCTCTGTACTGTGACATCACTGTGTGTATTATCTCTGTACTGTGACATCACTTTGTGTATTATCTCTGTACTGTGACATCACTGTGTGTATTATCTCTGTACTGTGACATCACTGTGTGTATTATCCTGTACTGTGACATCACTCTGTGTATTATCCCTGTACTGTGACATCACTGTGTGTATTATCTCTGTACTGTGACATCACTGTGTGTATTATTCCTGTACTGTGACATCACTGTGTGTATTATCTCTGTACTGTGACATCACTGTGTGTATTATCCTGTACTGTGACATCACTGTGTGTATTATCTCTGTACTGTGACATCACTCTGTGTATTATCCTGTACTGTGACATCACTGTGTGTATTATCTCTGTACTGTGACATCACTGTGTGTATTATCTCTGTACTGTGACATCACTGTGTGTATTATCCCTGCACTGTGACATCACTGTGTGTATTATCTCTGTACTGTGACATCACTATGTGTATTATCCTGTACTATGACATCACTATGTGTATTATCTCTGTACTGTGACATCACTGTGTGTATTATTCTGTACTGTGACCTCTCTGTGTGTATTATCCCTGTACTGTGACATCACTGTGTGTATTATCCTGTACTGTGACATCACTGTGTGTATTATCCCTGTACTGTGACATCACTGTGTGTATTATCCCTGTACTGTGACATCACTGTGGGTATTATCTCTGTACTGTGACATCACTGTGTGTATTATCTCTGTACTGTGACATCACTGTGTATATTATCTCTGTACTGTGACATTACTGTGTGTATTATCCCTGCACTGTGACATCACTGTGTGTATTATCTCTGTACTGTGACATCACTGTGTGTATTATCTCTATACTGTGACATCACTGTGTGTATTATCCTGTACTGTGACATCACTGTGTGTATTATCCCTGTACTGTGACATCACTGTGTTTATTATCCTGTACTGTGACCTCTCTGTGTGTATTATCCTGTACTGTGACATCACTGTGTGTATTATCCCTGTACTGTGACATCACTGTGTGTATTATCCCTGTACTGTGACATCACTGTGTGTATTATCTCTGTACTGTGACATCACTGTGTGTATTATCTCTGTACTGTGACATCACTGTGTATATTATCTCTGTACTGTGACATCACTGTGTGTATTATCCCTGTACTGTGACATCACTGTGTGTATTATCCTGTACTGTGACATCACTGTGTGTATTATCCTGTACTGTGACATCACTGTGTGTATTATCTCTGTACTGTGACATCACTGTGTGTATTATCTCTGTACTGTGACATCACTGTGTGTATTATCTCTGTACTGTGACATCACTGTGTGTATTATCCTGTACTGTGACATCACTGTGTGTATTATCTCTGTACTGTGACATCACTGTGTTTATTATCTCTGTACTGTGACATCACTGTGTGTATTATCCTGTACTGTGACATCACTGTGTGTATTATCCTGTACTGTGACATCACTGTGTGTATTATCCTGTACTGTGACATCACTGTGTTTATTATCCTGTACTGTGACATCACTGTGTTTATTATCCCTGTACTGTGACATCACTGTGTGTATTATCTCTGTACTGTGACATCACTGTGTGTATTATCCTGTACTGTGACATCACTGTGTGTATTATCCTGTACTGTGACATCACTGTGTTTATTATCCTGTACTGTGACATCACTGTGTGTATTATCCTGTACTGTGACATCACTGTGTTTATTATCCTGTACTGTGACATCACTGTGTGTATTATCGCTGTACTGTGACATCACTGTGTGTATTATCCTGTACTGTGACATCACTGTGTGTATTATCCTGTACTATGACATCACTGTGTGTATTATCTCTGTACTGTGACATCACTGTGTGTATTATCCTGTACTGTGACATCACTGTGTGTATTATCCTGTACTGTGACATCACTGTGTGTATTATCCTGTACTGTGACATCACTGTGTGTATTATCTCTGTACTGTGACATCACTGTGCGTATTATCTCTGTACTGTGACATCACTGTGTGTATTATCCTGTACTGTGACATCACTGTGTGTATTATCCTGTACTGTGACATCACTGTGTGTATTATCTCTGTACTGTGACATCACTGTGTGTATTATCCTGTACTGTGACATCACTGTGTGTATTATCTCTGTACTGTGACATCACTGTGTGTATTATCCCTGTACTGTGACATCACTGTGTGTATTATCTCTGTACTGTGACATCACTGTGTGTATTATCTCTGTACTGTGACATCACTGTGTGTATTATCCCTGTACTGTGACATCACTGTGTGTATTATCTCTGTCTGACATCACTGTTCCCTGTGACATCACTGTGTGTATTATCTCTGTACTGTGACATCACTGTGTGTATTATCCTGTACTGTGACATCACTGTGTGTATTATCCTGTACTGTGACATCACTGTGTGTATTATCTCTGTACTGTGACATCACTGTGTGTATTATCTCTGTACTGTGACATCACTGTGTGTATTATCCCTGTACTGTGACATCACTGTGTGTATTATCCTGTACTGTGACATCACTGTGTGTATTATCTCTGTACTGTGACATCACTGTGTGTATTATCTCTGTACTGTGACATCACTGTGTGTATTATCCCTGTACTGTGACATCACTGTGTGTATTATCCTGTACTGTGACATCACTGTGTGTATTATCTCTGTACTGTGACATCACTGTGTGTATTATCTCTGTACTGTGACATCACTGTGTGTATTATCTCTGTACTGTGACATCACTGTGTGTATTATCCCTGTACTGTGACATCACTGTGTGTATTATCCTGTACTGTGACATCACTGTGTGTATTATCCTGTACTGTGACATCACTGTGTGTATTATCCTGTACTGTGACATCACTGTGTGTATTATCCCTGTACTGTGACATCACTGTGTGTATTATCCTGTACTGTGACATCACTGTGTGTATTATCCTGTACTGTGACATCACTGTGTGTATTATCCCTGTACTGTGACATCACTGTGTGTATTATCCCTGTACTGTGACATCACTGTGTGTATTATCTCTGTACTGTGACATCACTCTGTGTATTATCCCTGTACTGTGACATCACTCGTGTGTATTATCCCTGTACTGTGACATCACTGTGGTGTATTATCCCTGTACTGTGACATCACTA
>NC_134266.1:268545314-268582814 GCF_031893055.1 Leptodactylus fuscus
TTACTGTGACATCACTGTGTGTATTATCCTGTACTGTGACATCACTGTGTGTATTATCTCTGTACTGTGACATCGCTGTGTGTATTATCTCTGTACTGTGACATCACTGTGTGTATTATCTCTGTACTGTGACATCACTGTGTGTATTATCTCTGTACTGTGACATCACTTTGTGTATTATCTCTGTACTGTGACATCACTGTGTGTATTATCTCTGTACTGTGACATCACTGTGTGTATTATCCTGTACTGTGACATCACTGTGTGTATTATCCTGTACTGTGACATCACTGTGTGTATTATCCTGTACTGTGACATCACTGTGTGTATTATCTCTGTACTGTGACATCACTGTGTGTATTATCCTGTACTGTGACATCACTGTGTGTATTATCCTGTACTGTGACATCACTGTGTGTATTATCCTGTACTGTGACATCACTGTGTGTATTATCCCTGTACTGTGACATCACTGTGTGTATTATCTCTGTACTGTGACATCACTGTGTGTATTATCTCTGTACTGTGACATCACTGTGTGTATTATCTCTGTACTGTGACATCACTGTGTGTATTATCCTGTACTGTGACATCACTGTGTGTATTATCTCTGTACTGTGACATCACTGTGTGTATTATCTCTGTACTGTGACATCACTGTGTGTATTATCCTGTACTGTGACATCACTGTGTGTATTATCTCTGTACTGTGACATCACTGTGTGTATTATCTCTGTACTGTGACATCACTGTGTGTATTATCTCTGTACTGTGACATCACTGTGTGTATTATCTCTGTACTGTGACATCACTGTGTGTATTATCCTGTACTGTGACATCACTGTGTGTATTATCTCTGTACTGTGACATCACTGTGTGTATTATCCTGTACTGTGACATCACTGTGTGTATTATCCTGTACTGTGACATCACTGTGTGTATTATCCTGTACTGTGACATCACTGTGTGTATTATCCCTGTACTGTGACATCACTGTGTGTATTATCCCTGTACTGTGACATCACTGTGTGTATTATCTCTGTACTGTGACATCACTGTGTGTATTATCTCTGTACTGTGACATTACTGTGTGTATTATCCTGTACTATGACATCACTATGTGTATTATCTCTGTACTCTGACATCACTGTGTGTATTATCCTGTACTGTGACCTCTCTGTGTGTATTATCCCTGTACTGTGACATCACTGTGTGTATTATCCTGTACTGTGACATCACTGTGTGTATTATCCTGTACTGTGACATCACTGTGTGTATTATCCCTGTACTGTGACATCACTGTGTGTATTATCCCTGTACTGTGACATCACTGTGGGTATTATCTCTGTACTGTGACATCACTGTGTGTATTATCTCTGTACTGTGACATCACTGTGTATATTATCTCTGTACTGTGACATCACTGTGTGTATTATCCCTGCACTGTGACATCACTGTGTGTATTATCTCTGTACTGTGACATCACTGTGTGTATTATCCCTGTACTGTGACATCACTGTGTTTATTATCCTGTACTGTGACCTCTCTGTGTGTATTATCCTGTACTGTGACATCACTGTGTGTATTATCCTGTACTGTGACATCACTGTGTGTATTATCCCTGTACTGTGACATCACTGTGTGTATTATCCCTGTACTGTGACATCACTGTGTGTATTATCCTGTACTGTGACATCACTGTGTGTATTATCCTGTACTGTGACATCACTGTGTGTATTATCCCTGTACTGTGACATCACTGTTTGTATTATCCTGTACTGTGACATCACTGTGTGTATTATCTCTGTACTGTGACATCACTGTGTGTATTATCCTGTACTGTGACATCACTGTGTGTATTATCCTGTACTGTGATATCACTGTGTGTATTATCTCTGTACTGTGACATCACTGTGTGTATTATCTCTGTACTGTGACATCACTGTGTGTATTATCTCTGTACTGTGACATCACTGTGTGTATTATCCTGTACTGTGACATCACTGTGTGTATTATCCTGTACTGTGACATCACTATGTGTATTATCCTGTACTGTGACATCACTGTGTGTATTATCCCTGTACTGTGACATCACTGTGTGTATTATCTCTGTACTGTGACATCACTGTGTGTATTTCCTCTGTACTGTGACATCACTGTGTGTATTATCCTGTACTGTGACATCACTGTGTGTATTATCTCTGTACTGTGACATCACTGTGTATATTATCTCTGTACTGTGACATCACTGTGTGTATTATCCCTGTACTGTGACATCACTGTGTGTATTATCCTGTACTGTGACATCACTGTGTGTATTATCCTGTACTGTGACATCACTGTGTGTATTATCCTGTACTGTGACATCACTGTGTGTATTATCCTGTACTGTGACATCACTGTGTGTATTATCTCTGTACTGTGACAACACTGTGTGTATTATCCTGTACTGTGACATCACTGTGTGTACTATCCGTGTACTGTGACATCACTGTGTGTATTATCTCTGTACTGTGACATCACTGTGTGTATTATCCCTGTATTGTGACATCACTGTGTGTATTATCCTGTACTGTGACATCACTGTGTGTATTCTCTGTACTGTGACATCACTGTGTGTATTATCTCTGTACTGTGACATCACTGTGTGTATTATCTCTGTACTGTGACATCACTGTGTGTATTATCCCTGTACTGTGACATAACTGTGTGTATTATCCCTGTATTGTGACATCACTGTGTGTATTATCTCTGTACTGTGACATCACTGTGTGTATTATCCTGTACTGTGACATCACTGTGTGTATTATCCTGTACTGTGACATCCCTGTGTGTATTATCCTGTACTGTGACATCACTGTGTGTATTATCCTGTACTGTGACATCCCTGTATGTATTATCCTGTACTGTGACATCCCTGTTTGTATTATCTCTGTACTGTGACATCACTGTGTGTATTATCTCTGTACTGTGACATCACTGTGTGTATTATCCCTGTACTGTGACATCACTGTGTGTATTATCTCTGTACTGTGACATCACTGCGTGTATTATCTCTGTACTGTGACATCACTGCGTGTATTATCTCTGTACTGTGACATCACTGCGTGTATTATCTCTGTACTGTGACATCACTGTGTGTATTATCCCTGTACTGTGACATCACTGTGTGTATTATCCCTGTACTGTGACATCACTGTGTGTATTATCCTGTACTGTGACATCACTGTGTGTATTATCCTGTACTGTGACATCACTGTGTGTATTATCTCTGTACTGTGACATCACTGTGTGTATTATCCCTGTACTGTGACATCACTGTGTGTATTATCCCCGTACTGTGACATCACTGTGTGTATTATCCTGTACTGTGACATCTCTGTGTGTATTATCCCTGTACTGTGACATCACTGTGTGTATTATCCTGTACTGTGACATCACTGTGTGTATTATCTCTGTACTGTGACATCACTGTGTGTATTATCTCTGTACTGTGACATCACTGTGTGTATTATCTCTGTACTGTGACATCACTGTGTGTATTATCCCTGTACTGTGACATCACTGTGTGTATTATCCTGTACTGTGACATCACTGTGTGTATTATCCCTGTACTGTGACATCGCTGTGTGTATTATCTCTGTACTGTGACATCGCTGTGTGTATTATCTCTGTACTGTGACATCACTGTGTGTATTATCTCTGTACTGTGACATCACTGTGTGTATTATCCCTGTACTGTGACATCGCTGTGTGTATTATCTCTGTACTGTGACATCGCTGTGTGTATTATCTCTGTACTGTGACATCACTGTGTGTATTATCTCTGTACTGTGACATCACTGTGTGTATTATCTCTGTACTGTGACATCACTGTGTGTATTATCTCTGTACTGTGACATCACTGTGTGTATTATCCTGTACTGTGACATCACTGTGTGTATTATCCTGTACTGTGACATCACTGTGTGTATTATCTCTGTACTGTGACATCACTGTGTGTATTATACCTGTACTGTGACATCACTGTGTGTATTATCCTGTACTGTGACATCACTGTGTGTATTATCCCTGTACTGTGACATCACTGTGTGTATTATACCTGTACTGTGACATCACTGTGTGTATTATCCTGTACTGTGACATCACTGTGTGTATTATCTCTGTACTGTGACATCACTGTGTGTATTATCCTGTACTGTGACGTCACTGTGTGTATTATCTGTGTACTGTGACATCGCTGTGTGTATTATCTCTGTACTGTGACATCACTGTGTGTATTATCTCTGTACTGTGACATCACTGTGTGTATTATCTCTGTACTGTGACATCACTTTGTGTATTATCTCTGTACTGTGACATCACTGTGTGTATTATCTCTGTACTGTGACATCACTGTGTGTATTATCCTGTACTGTGACATCACTCTGTGTATTATCCCTGTACTGTGACATCACTGTTTGTATTATCTCTGTACTGTGACATCACTGTGTGTATTATTCCTGTACTGTGACATCACTGTGTGTATTATCTCTGTACTGTGACATCACTGTGTGTATTATCCTGTACTGTGACATCACTGTGTGTATTATCTCTGTACTGTGACATCACTCTGTGTATTATCCTGTACTGTGACATCACTGTGTGTATTATCTCTGTACTGTGACATCACTGTGTGTATTATCTCTGTACTGTGACATCACTGTGTGTATTATCCCTGCACTGTGACATCACTGTGTGTATTATCTCTGTACTGTGACATCACTGTGTGTATTATCCTGTACTATGACATCACTATGTGTATTATCTCTGTACTGTGACATCACTGTGTGTATAATCCCTGTACTCTGACATCACTGTGTGTATTATTCTGTACTGTGACCTCTCTGTGTGTATTATCCCTGTACTGTGACATCACTGTGTGTATTATCCTGTACTGTGACATCACTGTGTGTATTATCCCTGTACTGTGACATCACTGTGTGTATTGTCCCTGTACTGTGACATCACTGTGGGTATTATCTCTGTACTGTGACATCACTGTGTGTATTATCTCTGTACTGTGACATCACTGTGTATATTATCTCTGTACTGTGACATCACTGTGTGTATTATCCCTGCACTGTGACATCACTGTGTGTATTATCTCTGTACTGTGACATCACTGTGTGTATTATCTCTATACTGTGACATCACTGTGTGTATTATCCTGTACTGTGACATCACTGTGTGTATTATCCCTGTACTGTGACATCACTGTGTTTATTATCCTGTACTGTGACCTCTCTGTGTGTATTATCCTGTACTGTGACATCACTGTGTGTATTATCCTGTACTGTGACATCACTGTGTGTATTATCCTGTACTGTGACATCACTGTGTGTATTATCCCTGTACTGTGACATCTCTGTGTGTATTATCCCTGTACTGTGACATCACTGTGTGTATTATCTCTGTACTGTGACATCACTGTGTGTATTATCTCTGTACTGTGACATCACTGTGTATATTATCTCTGTACTGTGACATCACTGTGTGTATTATCCCTGTACTGTGACATCACTGTGTGTATTATCCTGTACTGTGACATCACTGTGTGTATTATCCTGTACTGTGACATCACTGTGTGTATTATCTCTGTACTGTGACATCACTGTGTGTATTATCTCTGTACTGTGACATCACTGTGTGTATTATCTCTGTACTGTGACATCACTGTGTGTATTATCCTGTACTGTGACATCACTGTGTGTATTATCTCTGTACTGTGACATCACTGTGTGTAGTATCTCTGTACTGTGACATCACTGTGTGTATTATCCTGTACTGTGACATCACTGTGTGTATTATCCTGTACTGTGACATCACTGTGTGTATTATCCTGTACTGTGACATCACTGTGTTTATTATCCCTGTACTGTGACATCACTGTGTTTATTATCCCTGTACTGTGACATCACTGTGTTTATTATCCCTGTACTGTGACATCACTGTGTTTATTATCCTGTACTGTGACATCACTGTGTGTATTATCTCTGTACTGTGACATCACTCTGTGTATTATCCCTGTACTGTGACATCACTGTGTTTATTATCCCTGTACTGTGACATCACTGTGTGTATTATCTCTGTACTGTGACATCACTGTGTGTATTATCCTGTACTGTGACATCACTGTGTGTATTATCCCTGTACTGTGACATCACTCTGTGTATTATCCCTGTACTGTGACATCACTGTGTGTATTATCCCTGTACTGTGACATCACTGTGTGTATTATCCTGTACTGTGACATCACTGTGTGTATTATCCTGTACTGTGACATCACTGTGTGTATTATCCCTGTACTGTGACATCACTCTGTGTATTATCCCTGTACTGTGACATCACTGTGTGTATTATCCCTGTACTGTGACATCACTGTGTTTATTATCCCTGTACTGTGACATCACTGTGTGTATTATCTCTGTACTGTGACATCACTGTGTGTATTATCCCTGTACTGTGACATCACTGTGTGTATTATCCCTGTACTGTGACATCACTGTGTGTATTATCTCTTTACTGTGACATCACTGTGTGTATTATCTCTGTACTGTGACATCACTGTGTGTATTATCTCTGTACTGTGACATCACTGTGTGTATTATCCCTGTACTGTGACATCACTGTGTGTATTATCCCTGTACTGTGACATCACTGTGTGTATTATCCTGTACTGTGACATCACTGTGTGTATTATCCTGTACTGTGACATCACTGTGTGTATTATCCCTGTACTGTGACATCACTCTGTGTATTATCCCTGTACTGTGACATCACTGTGTGTATTATCCCTGTACTGTGACATCACTGTGTGTATTATCCTGTACTGTGACATCACTGTGTTTATTATCCTGTACTGTGACATCACTGTGTGTATTATCCCTGTACTGTGACATCACTGTGTTTATTATCCCTGTACTGTGACATCACTGTGTGTATTATCTCTGTACTGTGACATCACTGTGTGTATTATCCTGTACTGTGACATCACTGTGTGTATTATCCTGTACTATGACATCACTGTGTGTATTATCTCTGTACTGTGACATCACTGTGTGTATTATCCTATACTGTGACATCACTCTGTGTATTATCCTGTACTGTGACATCACTGTGTGTATTATCCTGTACTGTGACATCACTGTGTGTATTATCTCTGTACTGTGACATCACTGCGTATTATCTCTGTACTGTGACATCACTGTGTGTATTATCCTGTACTGTGACATCACTGTGTGTATTATCCTGTACTGTGACATCACTGTGTGTATTATCTCTGTACTGTGACATCACTGTGTGTATTATCCCTGTACTGTGACATCACTGTGTGTATTATCTCTGTACTGTGACATCACTGTGTGTATTATCCCTGTACTGTGACATCACTGTGTGTATTATCTCTGTACTGTGACATCACTGTGTGTATTATCTCTGTACTGTGACATCACTGTGTGTATTATCCCTGTACTGTGACATCACTGTGTGTATTATCTCTGTACTGTGACATCACTGTGTGTATTGTCCTGTACTGTGACATCACTGTGTGTATTATCTCTGTACTGTGACATCACTGTGTGTATTATCCCTGTACTGTGACATCACTGTGTGTATTATCTCTGTACTGTGACATCACTGTGTGTATTATCTCTGTACTGTGACATCACTGTGTGTATTATCCTGTACTGTGACATCACTGTGTGTATTATCCCGGTACTGTGACATCACTGTGTGTATTATCCTGTACTGTGACATCACTGTGTGTATTATCTCTGTACTGTGACATCACTGTGTGTATTATCCCTGTACTGTGACATCACTGTGTGTATCATTCCTGTACTGTGACATCACTGTGTGTATTATCTCTGTACTGTGACATCACTGTGTGTATTATCTCTGTACTGTGACATCACTGTGTGTATTATCCCTGTACTGTGACATCACTTTGTGTATTATCCCTGTACTGTGACATCACTGTGTGTATTATCTCTGTACTGTGACATCACTGTGTGTATTATCTCTGTACTGTGACATCACTGTGTGTATTATCTCTGTACTGTGACATCACTGTGTGTATTATCCCTGTACTGTGACATCACTGTGTGTATTATCCCTGTACTGTGACATCACTGTGTGTATTATCCTGTACTGTGACATCACTGTGTGTATTATCCTGTACTGTGACATCACTGTGTGTATTATCCCTGTACTGTGACATCACTGTGTGTATTATCTCTGTACTGTGACATCACTCTGTGTATTATCCCTGTACTGTGACATCACTCTGTGTATTATCCCTGTACTGTGACATCACTGTGTGTATTATCCCTGTACTGTGACATCACTGTGTGTATTATCCCTGTACTGTGACATCACTGTGTGTATTATCCCTGTACTGTGACATCACTGTGTGTATTATCTCTGTACTGTGACATCACTGTGTGTATTATCTCTGTACTGTGACTTCACTGTGTATATTATCTCTGTACTGTGACATCACTGTGTGTATTATCCCTGTACTGTGACATCACTGTGTGTATTATCCTGTACTGTGACATCACTGTGTGTATTGTCCTGTACTGTGACATCACTGTGTGTATTATCTCCGTACTGTGACATCACTGTGTGTATTATCTCTGTACTGTGACATCACTGTGTGTATTATCTCTGTACTGTGACATCACTGTGTGTATTATTCCTGTATTGTGACATCACTGTGTGTATTATCCTGTACTGCGACATCACTGTGTGTATTATCCTGTACTGTGACATCACTGTGTGTATTATCCCGGTACTGTGACATCACTGTGTGTATTATCCTGTACTGTGACATCACTGTGTGTATTATCTCTGTACTGTGACATCACTGTGTGTATTATCCCTGTACTGTGACATCACTGTGTGTATTATCCCTGTACTGTGACATCACTGTGTGTATTATCCCTGTACTGTGACATCACTGTGTGTATTATCCCTGTACTGTGACATCACTGTGTGTATTATCTCTTTACTGTGACATCACTGTGTGTATTATCTCTGTACTGTGACATCACTGTGTGTATTATCTCTGTACTGTGACATCACTGTGTGTATTATCTCTGTACTGTGACATCACTGTGTGTATTATCCCTGTACTGTGACATCACTGTGTGTATTATCCCTGTACTGTGACATCACTGTGTGTATTATCTCTGTACTGTGACATCACTGTGTGTATTATCTCTGTACTGTGACATCACTGTGTGTATTATCCCTGTACTGTGACATCACTGTGTGTATTATCCCTGTACTGTGACATCACTGTGTGTATTATCCTGTACTGTGACATCACTGTGTGTATTATCCTGTACTGTGACATCACTGTGTGTATTATCCCTGTACTGTGACATCACTCTGTGTATTATCCCTGTACTGTGACATCACTGTGTGTATTATCCCTGTACTGTGACATCACTGTGTGTATTATCCCTGTACTGTGACATCATTGTGTGTATTATCCCTGTACTGTGACATCACTGTGTGTATTATCTCTGTACTGTGACATCACTGTGTGTATTATCTCTGTACTGTGACTTCACTGTGTATATTATCTCTGTACTGTGACATCACTGTGTGTATTATCCCTGTACTGTGACATCACTGTGTGTATTATCCTGTACTGTGACATCACTGTGTGTATTATGCTGTACTGTGACATCACTGTGTGTATTATCCTGTACTGTGACATCACTGTGTGTATTATCTCCGTACTGTGACATCACTGTGTGTATTATCTCTGTACTGTGACATCACTGTGTGTATTATCTCTGTACTGTGACATCACTGTGTGTATTATTCCTGTATTGTGACATCACTGTGTGTATTATCCTGTACTGTGACATCACTGTGTGTATTATCCTGTACTGTGACATCACTGTGTGTATTATCCCGGTACTGTGACATCACTGTGTGTATTATCCTGTACTGTGACATCACTGTGTGTATTATCTCTGTACTGTGACAACACTGTGTGTATTATCCCTGTACTGTGACATCACTGTGTGTATTATCCCTGTACTGTGACATCACTGTGTGTATTATCTCTGTACTGTGACATCACTGTGTGTATTATCTCTGTACTGTGACATCACTGTGTGTATTATCTCTGTACTGTGACATCACAGTGTGTATTATCCCTGTACTGTGACATCACTGTGTGTATTATCCCTGTACTGTGACATCACTGTGTGTATTATCCTGTACTGTGACATCACTGTGTGTATTATCCTGTACTGTGACATCACTGTGTGTATTATCCCTGTACTGTGACATCACTGTGTGTATTATCTCTGTACTGTGACATCACTCTGTGTATTATCCTGTACTGTGACATCACTGTGTGTATTATCCCTGTACTGTGACATCACTCTGTGTATTATCCCTGTACTGTGACATCACTGTGTGTATTATCCCTGTACTGTGACATCACTGTGTGTATTATCCCTGTACTGTGACATCACTGTGTGTATTATCCCTGTACTGTGACATCACTGTGTGTATTATCTCTGTACTGTGACATCACTGTGTGTATTATCTCTGTACTGTGACTTCACTGTGTATATTATCTCTGTACTGTGACATCACTGTGTGTATTATCTCTGTACTGTGACATCACTGTGTGTATTATCTCTGTACTGTGACTTCACTGTGTATATTATCCCTGTACTGTGACATCACTGTGTGTATTATCTCTGCACTGTGACATCACTGTGTGTATTATCCTGTACTGTGACATCACTGTGTGTATTATCCTGTACTGTGACATCACTGTGTGTATTATCCTGTACTGTGACATCACTGTGTGTATTATCCTGTACTGTGACATCACTGTGTGTATTATCTCCGTACTGTGACATCACTGTGTGTATTATCTCTGTACTGTGACATCACTGTGTGTATTATCTCTGTACTGTGACATCACTGTGTGTATTATTCCTGTATTGTGACATCACTGTGTGTATTATCCTGTATTGTGACATCACTGTGTGTATTATCACTGTACTGTGACATCACTGTGTGTATTATCACTGTACTGTGACATCACTGTGTGTATTATCCCTGTACTGTGACATCACTGTGTGTATTATCTCTGTACTGTGACATCACTGTGTGTATTATCCCTGTACTGTGACATCACTGTGTGTATTATCTCTGTACTGTGACATCACTGTGTGTATTATCTCTGTACTGTGACATCACTGTGTGTATTATCCTGTACTGTGACATCACTGTGTGTATTAACCTGTACTGTGACACCACTGTGTGTATTATCTCTGTACTGTGACATCACTGTGTGTATTATCCCTGTACTGTGACATCACTGTGTGTATTATCTCTGTACTGTGACATCACTGTGTGTATTATCTCTGTACTGTGACATCACTGTGTGTATTATCCCTGTACTGTGACATCGCTGTGTGTATTATCTCTGTACTGTGACATCACTGTGTGTATTATCTCTGTACTGTGACATCACTGTGTGTATTATCCCTGTACTGTGACATCGCTGTGTGTATAATCTCTGTACTGTGACATCACTGCGTGTATTATCTCTGTACTGTGACATCGCTGTGTGTATTATCCCTGTACTGTGACATCACTGTGTGTATAATCCCTGTACTGTGACATCACTGTGTGTATTATCCCTGTACTGTGACATCACTGTGTGTATTATCCTGTACTGTGACATCACTGTGTGTATTATCCCTGTACTGTGACATCACTGTGTGTATTATCTCTGTACTGTGACATCACTGTGTGTATTATCCTGTACTGTGACATCACTGTGTGTATTATCCCTGTACTGTGACATCACTGTGTGTATTATCCCTGTACTGTGACATCACTGTGTGTATTATCCCTATACTGTGACATCACTGTGTGTATTATCTCTGTACTGTGACATCACTGTGTGTATTATACCTGTACTGTGACATCACTGTGTGTATTATCCTGTACTGTGACATCACTGTGTGTATTATCTCTGTACTGTGACATCACTGTGTGTATTATCCTGTACTGTGACATCACTGTGTGTATTATCTCTGTACTGTGACATCGCTGTGTGTATTATCTCTGTACTGTGACATCGCTGTGTGTATTATCTCTGTACTGTGACATCACTGTGTGTATTATCTCTGTACTGTGACATCACTTTGTGTATTATCTCTGTACTGTGACATCACTGTGTGTATTATCCTGTACTGTGACATCACTGTGTGTATTATCTCTGTACTGTGACATCACTGCGTGTATTATCCTGTACTGTGACATCACTGTGTGTATTATCCCTGCACTGTGACATCACTGCGTGTATAATCTCTGTACTGTGACATCACTGCGTGTATTATCTCTGTACTGTGACATCACTGCGTGTATAATCTCTGTACTGTGACATCACTGCGTGTATTATCCTGTACTGTGACATCGCTGCGTGTATTATCTCTGTACTGTGACATCGCTGCGTGTATTATCTCTGTACTGTGACATCACTGTGTGTATTATCCTGTACTGTGACATCACTGTGTGTATTATCTCTGTACTGTGACATCACTGTGTGTATTATCCCTGTACTGTGACATCACTGCGTGTATTATCCCTGTACTGTGACATCACTGCGTGTATTATCCCTGTACTGTGACATCACTGCGTGTATAATCTCTGTACTGTGACATCACTGCGTGTATTATCTCTGTACTGTGACATCACTGCGTGTATAATCTCTGTACTGTGACATCACTGCGTGTATTATCCTGTACTGTGACATCACTGTGTGTATTATCTCTGTACTGTGACATCACTGCGTGTATTATCTCTGTACTGTGACATCACTGCGTGTATAATCTCTGTACTGTGACATCACTGTGTGTATTATCTCTGTACTGTGACATCACTGTGTGTATTATCCCTGTACTGTGACATCACTGTGTGTATTATCCCTGTACTGTGACATCTCTGTGTGTATAATCCCTGTACTGTGACATCACTGTGTGTATTATCCCTGTACTGTGACATCACTGTGTGTATTATCCTGTACTGTGACATCACTGTGTGTATTATCCCTGTACTGTGACATCACTGTGTGTATTATCTCTGTACTGTGACATCACTGTGTGTATTATCCCTGTACTGTGACATCACTGTGTGTATTATCCCTGTACTGTGACATCACTGTGTGTATTATCTCTGTACTGTGACATCACTGTGTGTATTATACCTGTACTGTGACATCACTGTGTGTATTATCCTGTACTGTGACATCACTGTGTGTATTATCTCTGTACTGTGACATCACTGTGTGTATTATCCTGTACTGTGACATCACTGTGTGTATTATCTCTGTACTGTGACATCGCTGTGTGTATTATCTCTGTACTGTGACATCACTGTGTGTATTATCTCTGTACTGTGACATCACTGTGTGTATTATCTCTGTACTGTGACATCACTTTGTGTATTATCTCTGTACTGTGACATCACTGTGTGTATTATCTCTGTACTGTGACATCACTGTGTGTATTATCCTGTACTGTGACATCACTGTGTGTATTATCCCTGTACTGTGACATCACTGTGTGTATTATCCTGTACTGTGACATCACTGTGTGTATTATCTCTGTACTGTGACATCACTGTGTGTATTATCCTGTACTGTGACATCACTGTGTGTATTATCCTGTACTGTGACATCACTGTGTGTATTATCCTGTACTGTGACATCACTGTGTGTATTATCCCTGTACTGTGACATCACTGTGTGTATTATCTCTGTACTGTGACATCACTGTGTGTATTATCTCTGTACTGTGACATCACTGTGTGTATTATCTCTGTACTGTGACATCACTGTGTGTATTATCCTGTACTGTGACATCACTGTGTGTATTATCTCTGTACTGTGACATCACTGTGTGTATTATCTCTGTACTGTGACATCACTGTGTGTATTATCCTGTACTGTGACATCACTGTGTGTATTATCTCTGTACTGTGACATCACTGTGTGTATTATCTCTGTACTGTGACATCACTGTGTGTATTATCTCTGTACTGTGACATCACTGTGTGTATTATCTCTGTACTGTGACATCACTGTGTGTATTATCCTGTACTGTGACATCACTGTGTGTATTATCTCTGTACTGTGACATCACTGTGTGTATTATCCTGTACTGTGACATCACTGTGTGTATTATCCTGTACTGTGACATCACTGTGTGTATTATCCTGTACTGTGACATCACTGTGTGTATTATCCCTGTACTGTGACATCACTGTGTGTATTATCCCTGTACTGTGACATCACTGTGTGTATTATCTCTGTACTGTGACATCACTGTGTGTATTATCTCTGTACTGTGACATTACTGTGTGTATTATCCTGTACTATGACATCACTATGTGTATTATCTCTGTACTCTGACATCACTGTGTGTATTATCCTGTACTGTGACCTCTCTGTGTGTATTATCCCTGTACTGTGACATCACTGTGTGTATTATCCTGTACTGTGACATCACTGTGTGTATTATCCTGTACTGTGACATCACTGTGTGTATTATCCCTGTACTGTGACATCACTGTGTGTATTATCCCTGTACTGTGACATCACTGTGGGTATTATCTCTGTACTGTGACATCACTGTGTGTATTATCTCTGTACTGTGACATCACTGTGTATATTATCTCTGTACTGTGACATCACTGTGTGTATTATCCCTGCACTGTGACATCACTGTGTGTATTATCTCTGTACTGTGACATCACTGTGTGTATTATCCCTGTACTGTGACATCACTGTGTTTATTATCCTGTACTGTGACCTCTCTGTGTGTATTATCCTGTACTGTGACATCACTGTGTGTATTATCCTGTACTGTGACATCACTGTGTGTATTATCCCTGTACTGTGACATCACTGTGTGTATTATCCCTGTACTGTGACATCACTGTGTGTATTATCCTGTACTGTGACATCACTGTGTGTATTATCCTGTACTGTGACATCACTGTGTGTATTATCCCTGTACTGTGACATCACTGTTTGTATTATCCTGTACTGTGACATCACTGTGTGTATTATCTCTGTACTGTGACATCACTGTGTGTATTATCCTGTACTGTGACATCACTGTGTGTATTATCCTGTACTGTGATATCACTGTGTGTATTATCTCTGTACTGTGACATCACTGTGTGTATTATCTCTGTACTGTGACATCACTGTGTGTATTATCTCTGTACTGTGACATCACTGTGTGTATTATCCTGTACTGTGACATCACTGTGTGTATTATCCTGTACTGTGACATCACTATGTGTATTATCCTGTACTGTGACATCACTGTGTGTATTATCCCTGTACTGTGACATCACTGTGTGTATTATCTCTGTACTGTGACATCACTGTGTGTATTTCCTCTGTACTGTGACATCACTGTGTGTATTATCCTGTACTGTGACATCACTGTGTGTATTATCTCTGTACTGTGACATCACTGTGTATATTATCTCTGTACTGTGACATCACTGTGTGTATTATCCCTGTACTGTGACATCACTGTGTGTATTATCCTGTACTGTGACATCACTGTGTGTATTATCCTGTACTGTGACATCACTGTGTGTATTATCCTGTACTGTGACATCACTGTGTGTATTATCCTGTACTGTGACATCACTGTGTGTATTATCTCTGTACTGTGACAACACTGTGTGTATTATCCTGTACTGTGACATCACTGTGTGTACTATCCGTGTACTGTGACATCACTGTGTGTATTATCTCTGTACTGTGACATCACTGTGTGTATTATCCCTGTATTGTGACATCACTGTGTGTATTATCCTGTACTGTGACATCACTGTGTGTATTCTCTGTACTGTGACATCACTGTGTGTATTATCTCTGTACTGTGACATCACTGTGTGTATTATCTCTGTACTGTGACATCACTGTGTGTATTATCCCTGTACTGTGACATAACTGTGTGTATTATCCCTGTATTGTGACATCACTGTGTGTATTATCTCTGTACTGTGACATCACTGTGTGTATTATCCTGTACTGTGACATCACTGTGTGTATTATCCTGTACTGTGACATCCCTGTGTGTATTATCCTGTACTGTGACATCACTGTGTGTATTATCCTGTACTGTGACATCCCTGTATGTATTATCCTGTACTGTGACATCCCTGTTTGTATTATCTCTGTACTGTGACATCACTGTGTGTATTATCTCTGTACTGTGACATCACTGTGTGTATTATCCCTGTACTGTGACATCACTGTGTGTATTATCTCTGTACTGTGACATCACTGCGTGTATTATCTCTGTACTGTGACATCACTGCGTGTATTATCTCTGTACTGTGACATCACTGCGTGTATTATCTCTGTACTGTGACATCACTGTGTGTATTATCCCTGTACTGTGACATCACTGTGTGTATTATCCCTGTACTGTGACATCACTGTGTGTATTATCCTGTACTGTGACATCACTGTGTGTATTATCCTGTACTGTGACATCACTGTGTGTATTATCTCTGTACTGTGACATCACTGTGTGTATTATCCCTGTACTGTGACATCACTGTGTGTATTATCCCCGTACTGTGACATCACTGTGTGTATTATCCTGTACTGTGACATCTCTGTGTGTATTATCCCTGTACTGTGACATCACTGTGTGTATTATCCTGTACTGTGACATCACTGTGTGTATTATCTCTGTACTGTGACATCACTGTGTGTATTATCTCTGTACTGTGACATCACTGTGTGTATTATCTCTGTACTGTGACATCACTGTGTGTATTATCCCTGTACTGTGACATCACTGTGTGTATTATCCCTGTACTGTGACATCACTGTGTGTATTATCCCTGTACTGTGACATCGCTGTGTGTATTATCTCTGTACTGTGACATCGCTGTGTGTATTATCTCTGTACTGTGACATCACTGTGTGTATTATCTCTGTACTGTGACATCACTGTGTGTATTATCCCTGTACTGTGACATCGCTGTGTGTATTATCTCTGTACTGTGACATCGCTGTGTGTATTATCTCTGTACTGTGACATCACTGTGTGTATTATCTCTGTACTGTGACATCACTGTGTGTATTATCTCTGTACTGTGACATCACTGTGTGTATTATCTCTGTACTGTGACATCACTGTGTGTATTATCCTGTACTGTGACATCACTGTGTGTATTATCCTGTACTGTGACATCACTGTGTGTATTATCTCTGTACTGTGACATCACTGTGTGTATTATACCTGTACTGTGACATCACTGTGTGTATTATCCTGTACTGTGACATCACTGTGTGTATTATCCCTGTACTGTGACATCACTGTGTGTATTATACCTGTACTGTGACATCACTGTGTGTATTATCCTGTACTGTGACATCACTGTGTGTATTATCTCTGTACTGTGACATCACTGTGTGTATTATCCTGTACTGTGACGTCACTGTGTGTATTATCTGTGTACTGTGACATCGCTGTGTGTATTATCTCTGTACTGTGACATCACTGTGTGTATTATCTCTGTACTGTGACATCACTGTGTGTATTATCTCTGTACTGTGACATCACTTTGTGTATTATCTCTGTACTGTGACATCACTGTGTGTATTATCTCTGTACTGTGACATCACTGTGTGTATTATCCTGTACTGTGACATCACTCTGTGTATTATCCCTGTACTGTGACATCACTGTTTGTATTATCTCTGTACTGTGACATCACTGTGTGTATTATTCCTGTACTGTGACATCACTGTGTGTATTATCTCTGTACTGTGACATCACTGTGTGTATTATCCTGTACTGTGACATCACTGTGTGTATTATCTCTGTACTGTGACATCACTCTGTGTATTATCCTGTACTGTGACATCACTGTGTGTATTATCTCTGTACTGTGACATCACTGTGTGTATTATCTCTGTACTGTGACATCACTGTGTGTATTATCCCTGCACTGTGACATCACTGTGTGTATTATCTCTGTACTGTGACATCACTGTGTGTATTATCCTGTACTATGACATCACTATGTGTATTATCTCTGTACTGTGACATCACTGTGTGTATAATCCCTGTACTCTGACATCACTGTGTGTATTATTCTGTACTGTGACCTCTCTGTGTGTATTATCCCTGTACTGTGACATCACTGTGTGTATTATCCTGTACTGTGACATCACTGTGTGTATTATCCCTGTACTGTGACATCACTGTGTGTATTGTCCCTGTACTGTGACATCACTGTGGGTATTATCTCTGTACTGTGACATCACTGTGTGTATTATCTCTGTACTGTGACATCACTGTGTATATTATCTCTGTACTGTGACATCACTGTGTGTATTATCCCTGCACTGTGACATCACTGTGTGTATTATCTCTGTACTGTGACATCACTGTGTGTATTATCTCTATACTGTGACATCACTGTGTGTATTATCCTGTACTGTGACATCACTGTGTGTATTATCCCTGTACTGTGACATCACTGTGTTTATTATCCTGTACTGTGACCTCTCTGTGTGTATTATCCTGTACTGTGACATCACTGTGTGTATTATCCTGTACTGTGACATCACTGTGTGTATTATCCTGTACTGTGACATCACTGTGTGTATTATCCCTGTACTGTGACATCTCTGTGTGTATTATCCCTGTACTGTGACATCACTGTGTGTATTATCTCTGTACTGTGACATCACTGTGTGTATTATCTCTGTACTGTGACATCACTGTGTATATTATCTCTGTACTGTGACATCACTGTGTGTATTATCCCTGTACTGTGACATCACTGTGTGTATTATCCTGTACTGTGACATCACTGTGTGTATTATCCTGTACTGTGACATCACTGTGTGTATTATCTCTGTACTGTGACATCACTGTGTGTATTATCTCTGTACTGTGACATCACTGTGTGTATTATCTCTGTACTGTGACATCACTGTGTGTATTATCCTGTACTGTGACATCACTGTGTGTATTATCTCTGTACTGTGACATCACTGTGTGTAGTATCTCTGTACTGTGACATCACTGTGTGTATTATCCTGTACTGTGACATCACTGTGTGTATTATCCTGTACTGTGACATCACTGTGTGTATTATCCTGTACTGTGACATCACTGTGTTTATTATCCCTGTACTGTGACATCACTGTGTTTATTATCCCTGTACTGTGACATCACTGTGTTTATTATCCCTGTACTGTGACATCACTGTGTTTATTATCCTGTACTGTGACATCACTGTGTGTATTATCTCTGTACTGTGACATCACTCTGTGTATTATCCCTGTACTGTGACATCACTGTGTTTATTATCCCTGTACTGTGACATCACTGTGTGTATTATCTCTGTACTGTGACATCACTGTGTGTATTATCCTGTACTGTGACATCACTGTGTGTATTATCCCTGTACTGTGACATCACTCTGTGTATTATCCCTGTACTGTGACATCACTGTGTGTATTATCCCTGTACTGTGACATCACTGTGTGTATTATCCCTGTACTGTGACATCATTGTGTGTATTATCCCTGTACTGTGACATCACTGTGTGTATTATCTCTCTACTGTGACATCACTGTGTGTATTATCCCTGTACTGTGACATCACTGTGTGTATTATCCTGTACTGTGACATCACTGTGTGTATTATCCTGTACTGTGACATCACTGTGTGTATTATCCTGTACTGTGACATCACTGTGTGTATTATCTCCGTACTGTGACATCACTGTGTGTATTATCTCTGTACTGTGACATCACTGTGTGTATTATCTCTGTACTGTGACATCACTGTGTGTATTATTCCTGTATTGTGACATCACTGTGTGTATTATCCTGTACTGTGACATCACTGTGTGTATTATCCTGTACTGTGACATCACTGTGTGTATTATCCCGGTACTGTGACATCACTGTGTGTATTATCCTGTACTGTGACATCACTGTGTGTATTATCTCTGTACTGTGACATCACTGTGTGTATTATCCCTGTACTGTGACATCACTGTGTGTATCATTCCTGTACTGTGACATCACTGTGTGTATTATCTCTGTACTGTGACATCACTGTGTGTATTATCTCTGTACTGTGACATCACTGTGTGTATTATCCCTGTACTGTGACATCACTGTGTGTATTATCCCTGTACTGTGACATCACTGTGTGTATTATCTCTGTACTGTGACATCACTGTGTGTATTATCCTGTACTGTGACATCACTGTGTGTATTATCCCTGTACTGTGACATCACTGTGTGTATTATCCTGTACTGTGACATCACTGTGTGTATTATCCTGTACTGTGACATCACTGTGTGTATTATCCCTGTACTGTGACATCACTGTGTGTATTATCTCTGTACTGTGACATCACTCTGTGTATTATCCTGTACTGTGACATCACTGTGTGAATTATCCCTGTACTGTGACATCACTGTGTGTATTATCCCTGTACTGTGACATCACTGTGTGTATTGTCTCTGTACTGTGACATCACTCTGTGTATTATCCTGTACTGTGACATCACTGTGTGTATTATCCTGTACTGTGACATCACTGTGTGTATTATCCCTGTACTGTGACATCACTGTGTGTATTATTTCTGTACTGTGACATCACTCTGTGTATTATCCTGTACTGTGACATCACTGTGTGAATTATCCCTGTACTGTGACATCACTGTGTGTATTATCCCTGTACTGTGACATCACTGTGTGTATTGTCTCTGTACTGTGACATCGCTGTGTGTATTATCTCTGTACTGTGACATCGCTGTGTGTATTATCTCTGTACTGTGACATCACTGTGTGTATTATCTCTGTACTGTGACATCACTGTGTGTATTATCCCTGTACTGTGACATCCCTGTGTGTATTATCTCTGTACTGTGACATCACTGTGTGTATTATCTCTGTACTGTGACATCACTGTGTGTATTATTCCTGTACTGTGACATCCCTGTGTGTATTATCTCTGTACTGTGACATCACTGTGTGTATTATCTCTGTACTGTGACATCACTGTGTGTATTATCTCTGTACTGTGACATCACTGTGTGTATTATCCTGTACTGTGACATCACTGTGTGTATTATCCCTGTACTGTGACATCACTGTGTGTATTATCCCTGTACTGTGACATCACTGTGTGTATTATCCCTGTACTGTGACATCACTGTGTGTATTATCCTGTACTGTGACATCACTGTGTGTATTATCCCTGTACTGTGACATCACTGTGTGTATTATCCCTGTACTGTGACATCACTGTGTGTATTATCCCTGTACTGTGACATCACTGTGTGTATTATCCCTGTACTGTGACATCACTGTGTGTATTGTCCTGTACTGTGACATCACTGTGTGTATTATCCTGTACTATGACATCACTGTGTGTATTATCTCTGTACTGTGACATCACTGTGTGTATTATCCTGTACTGTGACATCACTCTGTGTATTATCTCTGTACTGTGACATCACTGTGTGTATTATCTCTGTACTGTGACATCACTGTGTGTATTATCTCTGTACTGTGACATCACTGTGTGTATTATCCCTGTACTGTGACATCACTGTGTGTATTATCTCTGTACTGTGACATAACTGTGTGTATTATCCCTGTACTGTGACATCACTGTGTGTATTATCCCTGTACTGTGACATCGCTGTGTGTATTATCTCTGTACTGTGACATCACTGTGTGTATTATCTCTGTACTTTGATATCACTGTGTGTATTTTCCTGTACTGTGACATCACTGTGTGTATTATCCCTGTACTGTGACATCACCCTGTGTATTATCTCTGTACTTAGATATCACTGTGTGTATTATCCTGTACTGTGACATCACTGTGTGTATTATCTCTGTACTGTGACATCACTGTGTGTATTATCCTGTACTGTGACATCACTGTGTGTATTATCCCTGTACTGTGACATCACTGTGTGTATTATCTCTGTACTGTGACATCACTGTGTGTATTATCTCTGTACTGTGACATCACTGTGTGTATTATCCTGTACTGTGAAATCACTGTGTGTATTATCCCTGTACTGTGACATCACTGTGTGTATTATCTCTGTACTGTGACATCACTGTGTGTATTATCTCTGTACTGTGACATCACTGTGTGTATTATCCTGTACTGTGACATCACTGTGTGTATTATCTCTGTACTGTGACATCACTGTGTGTATTATCTCTGTACTGTGACATCACTGTGTGTATTATCCCTGTATTGTGACATCACTCTGTGTATTATCTCTGTACTGTGACATCACTGTGTGTATTATCTCTGTACTGTGACATCACTGTGTGTATTATCTCTGTACTGTGACATCACTGTGTGTATTATCCTGTACTGTGACATCACTGTGTGTATTATCTCTGTACTGTGACATCACTGTGTGTATTATCTATTTACTGTGACATCACTGTGTGTATTATCCCTGTACTGTGACATCACTCTGTGTATTATCTCTGTACTGTGACATCACTGTGTGTATTATCCCTGTACTGTGACATCACTGTGTGTATTATCCTGTACTGTGACATCACTGTGTGTATTATCCTGTACTGTGACATCACTGTGTGTATTATCTCTGTACTGTGACATCACTGTGTGTATTATCCTGTACTGTGACATCACTCTGTGTATTATCTCTGTACTGTGACATCACTGTGTGTATTATCTCTGTACTGTGACATCACTGTGTGTATTATCCTGTACTGTGACATCACTGTGTGTATTAACCTCCTCCCCCTGTAATTTGTCCTATCTGTTCTGTTTATAAACCTCCTCATTTGCTGGAGTTGTATAGCTCATCCTGTGCCTCCTGATCCATGAATAGAATTCCACAACTACAGTGATCTCTGACAGCAGGGAAAGCAGCAGATAAGATGATAAATTCATTCTCCATTCTGGGTCTATGTAAAGTTGTAGACATGGTAATTATTCCTAATGGTCACCAGCCTGTAGGGTTTATATTTTTGAAGGGATCTGTCGCTTTACGAGTCACTTTGATATTATGTGTCTATATTTGTTGTTACATTATTTCTCTTTTTGTTTCTGCAGAGGTCCTGGGTCTAGAACCCGCGTCCCCTGTGTATGAGAATACAGAGAGAGCATTATACAAAGGCGATTGCTGGAGGAGCATAATAAGAGGATCAGCGGCGCCATGCCTCTCCTTTGTCCGCAGCCACAGATGTTTCCCATGATAGCACCCAGATTCCAGTGAAATATAAAGCTTGTTTTATCGGTATTCGCCAAGTGTCTGATACAAATGCAAATGAGCTGCGAGTGGCGAGGGCTGTTGTGCAGCTGATGGCAGCGCCGGCTTCTGTCCGGCTGATCCTGCTTATGTGAATCTTCCACCAGATAGGAGCATTTGTCCCCAGTAATACACCAGACTCATTGTGCATTGCATGACTGCTCATCCTGGTTCATGAACAGAATGACAGCCTCAGTAAAAACTGACACTCCTGCTAGGAAGTTTCAAATCTGGAGCAATGTCATCTTGCAAGTTAATGTGCCAGACCCATCATTGTCCTGTATGTATAATGTACCTATGGGTGTACCTATGGGAGAGGTAGCAGTTAGGGGGCGCTATAGTCTAGTCCCAGGGTAGGCAACCTTTTATGTACGGCCGATTTAAGTAAAAACAAAAATTCAAGGCTGGGGGTCTTGCTGTGCCGAGCAATGACTAATGTTGTGGAACCCTATATAAGTTACTAGAACAGGACGTGTAGCTGTAATACAGAGAGTAGAGGGCCTCAGTATTACAGCTTGTGAAGAAAATAGTGCAGTAGAATGCCAGAACCCCTATACACAGTATAATGCTCCTTATTACTCCCTATACAGTATAATACTCCTTATTGCTCCCTATATACAGTATAATGCTCCTTATTACTCCCTATACAGTATAATACTCCTTATTACCTCCTATACACAGTATAATGCTCCTTATTACCCCCTATACACAGTATAATGCTCCTTAATACCTCCTCTACACAGTATAATGCTCCTTATTGCTCCCTATACAGTATAATACTCCTTATTGCTCCCTATACACAGTATAATGCTCCTTATCACCCCCTATACACAGTATAATGCTCCTTATTACCCCCTATACACAGTATAATGCTCCTTATTACTCCCTATACAGTATAATGCTCCTTATTACTCCCTATACAGTATAATACTCCTTATTGCTCCCTATATACAGTATAATGCTCCTTATTACTCCCTATACAGTATAATACTCCTTATTACCTCCTATACACAGTATAATGCTCCTTATTACCCCCTATACAGTATAATACTCCTTATTGCTCCCTATACACAGTATAATGCTCCTTATTACCCCCTATACACAGTATAATGCTCCTTATTACCCCCTATACACAGTATAATGCTCCTTAATACCTCCTCTACACAGTATAATGCTCCTTATTGCTCCCTATACACAGTATAATACTCCTTATTGCTCCCTATACACAGTATAATACTCCTTATTACCTCCTATACACAGTATAATGCTCCTTATTGCTCCCCATACATAGTATAATGCTCCTTATTAACCCCTATACACAGTATAATGCTCCTTATTGCTCCCCATACATAGTATAATGCTCCTTATTAACCCCTATACACAGTATAATGCTCCTTATTACTCCCTATACAGTATAATACTCCTTATTACCTCCTATACACAGTATAATGCTCCTTATTACCCCCTATACAGTATAATACTCCTTATTGCTCCCTATACACAGAATAATGCTCCTTATTACCCCCTATACACAGTATAATGCTCCTTATTACCCCCTATACACAGTATAATGCTCCTTATTACCCCCTATACACAGTATAATGCTCCTTAATACCTCCTCTACACAGTATAATGCTCCTTATTGCTCCCTATACACAGTATAATACTCCTTATTGCTCCCTATACACAGTATAATACTCCTTATTAACCCCTATACACAGTATAATGCTCCTTATTGCTCCCTATACACAGTATAATGCTCCTTATTGCTCCCGTATACAAAGTAAAATGTTTCATATTGGCCCCCAATAAACAGCATAATACTCCATAATGCCCCCCCCATACATAGTGTAATGTTCCAGTATAAGTTCCCCATACAGTATGTTGCCCCATCTGAGCCCCCAGAGTATTGAGCCGATTATTGGCCCCAACATAGATGGGAAACTGCCAGGACACAAAGATATGACTCGTGTGCGACTCGTGTGCGACTCTTGGCCGACCCCTGCTCTAGTCTATTATTATTCTATTTTATATCACGTGACAAATATGACAAAAATGTAAAAAAAAAATGTTAAAATAAAATTATTATTATTATTTAACATTTTTCATTTTATCATGTTTTAAATTAATTAAAAAATATCTTTGTGTTTTCCCTTTTTCCATGTATTAGACGCCATTGAATTCTTACCTCGTTTCCCAGGAAGTGAAGGAGGATTTTATATCCATAGTCTATAAAATGAATATACCTAAAAATGATATTTCGTGTTTCTATCTGTTCCGGCCCCTCCGCCTTCGCCATCTATAGACCACCACTATGGCCAATGTGTATCTACTTACAGATTTCGACAATTTTTCCTCCTAATGGTTTTAAATACCACAATAATATTCAAATATGGAACTTTTTGAAATTTTTTGTAACCCGCCGTACCATATTTTTATTAGTCCACGAGGCTGGGAAAATGGGAGTCAATTTTCTGGGGGGTTTATTTTAAATAAAAAATAAAATAAAAAAAAAAAAAAAAATCACAATTTTTTACTCCCTCTATTAATTATTTAACCACCTAAAAAGTTGCAAAAACATTCCCCATGAAAAATCCTTTTCTCATATTTAGTAGAAAAAATATATTTTTTTTTCCTATGTAGGATTTTTTTTTTTTTTTTTTTTAAAAATATATATATATATATGGTTAATAAAAAAATTTTGAAAAATGAATGTAAAAAAAAATTATTCAAAAATTTGAAAAAAAAATTGGAAAAAAAAGAGCCTTGACCTTGTTATAAGAAGTCTAGTCTGGAGGTAAAGCGCTGTCTGGTGATGTTCCTGGCAAGCAGAGCCATCAGATCGTTTGGGTTTATTCATATGATCCCTGTCCATGCCAAGCTCAGCAGAAGGCTTCCGCCGTTTCCCGTGTGTGGTCCAATTTTTCCATTCTTCCCTTTATCCACCTCAGAACTTGAAGGTCGCGGGGGTCATCGGAATACTAATAGGGGGCCTGATGGATGAGCTGATGTCATCGGGAAGAATAGGATACTTAATTAATGACTTCTGCTCGGATGAAGACCAAGCTTCCCCTTACCCCGGTCCCAGTCTCTGCAAAAAAAACTGCCTCGTAATCCCAGATTTTTCCAGACAACATAAGGAGAAACTTCAAAGATCCACAAGGTTAGTTTTATGTCCTGGGTTGGTTCAGTGGGTTTGTGCGTTTTTTTGATTTACAAGGCACCAGGCTTGATTCCAAAATCGAAACATAAAAGGCCGCATTGTTTAGGAAAGGGCTCGATTTTATAGATATTTTTTGCACTGACCATGGCGTAATTAACAACTTATGTTCTAAATCCAAAAAATTCACTCTAGAAAGCTTCAGCTTAATTTTTTTTTTTAAATAATTAATTTCAGGGAACGTCAGGATTTATGTGGAATGTAGGGAAAATTTTTGTAGCCATTTTTTGTTTTATTTTTGGCTAACAAATTATGAAATCCAGTATCTGTCTAATTTAATGTAGTCTAAATTCGTTCAGTATTCGGGTGTTTCTGGTATCTAGAGATTGTATGTCCAAATCCTGTGCATCCGTAGCCTCATTTTTGCAACCTAGTGGTTTGTAGAATAGACATGTGGAGTTTGACATCACATCTAAGCTCTTTGATGACTTAATCCCTGATACGTAGAATTCTTTGTCCCATTCATTGGTTTGATGTTCCTATTCCAAAAATTCTGAGGATGGAATCACAGTTTTTGATAACTATAAAATGAAAGCACTAGTCCCCAGTTTGGTTCTTTTGGTCCCTGGTCTCTAGAGGATTGACGTTCCAATCTCTGGAGTCAAGAGGTTTTATGTTTCAGTCATTAGACGTTGGAGGTTCGTTGTCCCAACCTTTTATATCCAGAGTTTTGGTACCAAATTTGATGAATTTGCTCCTGGTGCCTAGAGGTTTTGTGTTCCAGACCTTGGTTTGGTTCCTGTCCCAAATGATAAGCTGTTTCCTGGTAACTAGTTTGGAGCATCTAAAGGTTTAGTGCTTAGGGTTGTGATATCCAGAGGTTGGAAGTTCTAGTCCTTTGCCTATAAAGTTTTGGAGCTCAAGCACCTGATATCCAGAGATTTGGTGCTTCGGTCCCTGAATTTAGAGATTTGAAACTGTAGTCCCTGATATCCAGATGTTTGATGTCTCAACCCTCTTATTTGGAGGTTTGAAGGGCTACTTCCTCTTAACTAACTTCAGCCACAACTCCCCAATATCTGGAGATTTGGCATCCCAGCCCTGAAAGCCATGAGCTTGAAGCTTCAGTCACTTATTTCCAAAAGATCTTGGTGCACCAATCCACGGTATTTCAAGTTGTGAAGCCCTGGTCCCTGATATTAAGAGGTTTGAGGTCCCTCAAACCATGGCCATGGTATCTAAAGGTTTGAAGCACTACTTCCTGGCAACTAGAGGTTTGGAGCACCAGTCAACATATCTAAAGATTTGGTGTTCAGTGCTCAGTGTATAGAGGTTTGGTGTCCCAGTCCTTATATCCATAGGGTCCAGTCCCTTATATTGAAAAGTTTGATGCTCCAATCCCTGGTTTCCATAGATTTGGTTCTCCAATCCATGGTATTTAGAGGTTTCAAGTCCCAATCCCAGATGTCCAGAGTTGTGATGTTCCAGATGGGCATGTAGTGGTTCGAACCACTATTTCATGGCAAGTCAATGTTTGTCCTATCACAATATCTAAAGGTTGGATGTTCCAGTCCCTTGAATTGAAAGGTTTGGTGCTCCAGTCCCTGGTATCCATAGGTGCTCCAATTCCTGGTATTTAAAGTTTTGAAGACCCACTTCCTGATATCCAGAGGTTTGGTCTTTCAGCCCTGGTATCTAGAGGTTTGAAGCACTACTTTATGACAACTAGTGGTTTGGAGCACCAGTCAACATATCTAATGGTTTGGTGTTCAGCCCCCAGTATTTAGAGGTTTGGTGTCCCAGCCCTGGTATCCATTGGGTCCAGTCCCTTATATTGAAAAGTTTGATGCTCCAATCCCTGGTTTCCATAGATTTCATTTTCCAATCCATGGTATTTAGAGATTCCAAGTCCCAATCTCAGATGTCCAGAGTTTTGGTGTTCCAGATGGGCATAAAGTGGTTGGAACCACTATTTCGTGGCAACTCGATGTTTGTCCTATCACAATATCTAAAGGTTTGATGCTCCAGTCTCTTAAATTGAAAGGTTTGGTGCTCCAGTCCCTGGTATCCATAGGTGCTCCAATTCCTGATACTTAGAGTTTTGAAGGTCCACTTCCAGATATCCAGAGGTTTGGTCTTCCAGCCCTGGTATCTAGAGGTTTGAAGCACTACTTCATGACAACTAGTGGTTTGGAGCACCACTCAAAATATCTAAAGTGTTCAGCCCCCAGTATTTAGAGGTTTGGTGTCCCAGCCTTGGTATCCATTGGGTCCAGTCCCTTATATTGAAAAGTTTGATGCCCCAATCCCTGGTTTCCATAGATTTCATTCTCCAATCCATGGTTTTAGAGATTCCAAGTCCCAATCCCAGATGTCCAGAGTTTTGGTGTTCCAGACGGGGCATATAGTGGTTGGAAGCAATATTTCGTGGCAACTTGATGTTTGGCCTATCACGATATCTAAAGGTTTGGTGCTCCGATTCCTGCTATGTAGAGCTTGAAGCCAAGGTTCATTAATATCCAAAGGTTTGGTCTTCCAGTCCGTAGGATCCAGAAGTTTGGTGAACCAGTTCCTAAGATCTGGAAGTTCGGTGTACAGTGAATTCAGTCTATATAAGCAAATGTTTTTGTTTTCATTTTTTTACCTTAGTCCTTCTTGTCGGGTTCTTGTATCTTTTTGTGAAATAGTTTTGGGTTGGACACAGAGCTTTAAGCAAACCAAAACCGGTCATTTTTACCTTGTATGTCATATGTAAAATTTTTTAGAGATAATTTAAATTTTTCCTGTTCTTCAAATGCAAAAATATAAAAAAACAAAAATAACAAATTTATATAAACCCAAGAAAAGAAGAACATAAAAGTGAATGAAGCCGTAAAGTTGTGTTATACGCTCCTGTGACGTTTTTATACTTTTAGTTCCTTTTTTTTTTGTTCTCATTAGCATATAAAATAAAACTCAACGAAAATAAACTTTTATAAGTCAATTAACTTCACCTTTATTATACACAAGACGGGAATCAGGAATCTCCCACCCCCACGTACTGGTGAGAGACCCGCTGGGCCAGAGAATAGAGCCAAGGCTTTCCTGTAAGCTGAGGAATGCTTTTAAATTCTCTTCAATTTTTTTTAATAGGTTCATAAAAACTTCAAATTTTTGTTCTATTTTTCCCCATGTTCTTCAAGTTATTCATAAACTCCTGAAACTACTCCCAACTAAAAGGCCAGGGGTTATGGAGACGTTTCACTCAGAATTTCTTTCTTGGATATATCTCTCTGCTTTTCTTAAACTGTCCGTACACATAAAAGGAATGTCAGCGAACACTGTCAATTTAAACAGGATCAGACAAAGAAGTGCAGCTCTGGAGTTTAATACAGGATAAGTAATGTAATGTATGTACACAGTGACTGCACCAGCAGAATAGTGAGCGCAGCTCTGGAGTATAATACAGGATAAGTAATGTAATGTATGTACACAGTGACTGCACCAGCAGAATAGTGAGCGCAGCTCTGGAGTATAATACAGGATAAGTAATGTAATGTATGTACACAGTGACTGTACCAGCAGAATAGTGAGCGCAGCTCTGGAGTATAATACAGGATAAGTAATGTAATGTATGTACACAGTGACTGTACCAGCAGAATAGTGAGCGCAGCTCTGGAGTATAATACAGGATAAGTAATGTAATGTATGTACACAGTGACTGTACCAGCAGAATAGTGAGCGCAGCTCTGGAGTATAATACATGATAAGTAATGTAATGTATGTACACAGTGACTGTACCAGCAGAATAGTGAGCGCAGCTCTGGAGTATAATACAGGATAAGTAATGTAATGTATGTTGTATGTACACAGTGACTGCACCAGCAGAATAGTGAGTGCAGCTCTGGAGTATAATACAGGATAAGTAATGTAATGTATGTACACAGTGACTGTACCAGCAGAATAGTGAGTGCAGCTCTGGAGTATAATACAGGATAAGTAATGTAATGTATGTACACAGTGACTGTACCAGCAGAATAGTGAGCGCAGCTCTGGGGTATACAGGAGAAGTAATGTAATGTATGTACACAGTGACTGTACCAGCAGAATAGTGAGTGCAGCTCTGGAGTATAATACAGGATAAGTAATGTAATGTATGTTGTATGTACACAGTGACTGCACCAGCAGAATAGTGAGCGCAGCTCTGGAGTATAATACACGATAAGTAATGTAATGTATGTACACAGTGACTGCACCAGCAGAATAGTGAGTGCAGCTCTGGAGTATAATACAGGATAAGTAATGTAATGTATGTACACAGTGACTGCACCAGCAGAATAGTGAGTGCAGCTCTGGGGTATAATACAGGATAAGTAATGTAATGTATGTACACAGTGACTGTACCAGCAGAATAGTGAGCGCAGCTCTGGGGTATAATACAGGATAAATAATGTAATGTATGTACACAGTGTCTGTACCAGCAGAATAGTGAGCGCAGCTCTGGAGTATAATACAGGATAAGTAATGTAATGTATCTACCTAGTGACTGTACTAGCAGAATAGTGAGTGCAGCTCTGGAGTATAATACAGGATAAGTAATGTAATGTATGTACACAGTGACTGCACCAGCAGAATAGTGAGTGCAGCTCTGGGGTATAATACAGGATAAGTAATGTAATGTATGTACACAGTGACTGTACCAGCAGAATAGTGAGCGCAGCTCTGGGGTATAATACAGGATAAATAATGTAATGTATGTACACAGTGTCTGTACCAGCAGAATAGTGAGCGCAGCTCTGGAGTATAATACAGGATAAGTAATGTAATGTATGTACACAGTGACTGCACCAGCAGAATAGTGAGCGCAGCTCTGGAGTATAATACAGGATAAGTAATGTAATGTATGTACACAGTGACTGCACCAGCAGAATAGTGAGCGCAGCTCTGGAGTATAATACAGGATAAGTAATGTAATGTATGTACACAGTGACTGTACCAGCAGAATAGTGAGCGCAGCTCTGGAGTATAATACAGGATAAGTAATGTAATGTATGTACACAGTGACTGTACCAGCAGAATAGTGAGTGCAGCTCTGGAGTATAATACAGGATAAGTAATGTAATGTATGTACACAGTGACTGCACCAGCAGAATAGTGAGCGCAGCTCTGGAGTATAATACAGGATAAGTAATGTAATGTATGTACACAGTGACTGTACCAGCAGAATAGTGAGCGCAGCTCTGGAGTATAATACAGGATAAGTAATGTAATGTATGTACACAGTGACTGTACCAGCAGAATAGTGAGTGGGTTAGTATACTGAGATAAGGTCTGATTAAGAACTTAATGTGTAGAGTAAAACCAATCTTACTTTTCCAGCTGATTGAAGAAATGATTTGAATTTTTTTTTTTTAAATTACCCAATTTCCCACTAATATAACTTTTCACATAATACATCTCTGATCTTGGGATGTTCTGGGTGTAAACTGGAGAGCGATCTCTTTAAAAGTATGGCCTGACGTTTCTTGTAAATGAAAAACAAGACAGAAATGCTCATAAAACTGCCCTTTGTGCGGCGGGGGCTTTCTCTCTTGTTGCTAAGTCGCACATTGTTCCCGGCTGTTTTGTGTGCCGCGGCCTTTTCCCGGAGCCTCTTTCAGGCGCTCGGCTATATCGGCCTGTCGATAATTAGATCACCGCTATCATTTGCTCTTTCCTCATTCTTCCAGCCTATTAACATCAGAAAAGCGGTTTGTGCGACATGTTCTGTTTGTTTGCAGTTTGTGTTTTTTTTTGTTTTATTTGCATTTTTTAAAAACATTTGGTGTCTGTTTTTGTGTTTAACCCCTTAATGCCTCTGTTGATCGGACGTAAAAGTTTTTCCGTAGTGCAAGAGTGTAAGCCTACATTCACATGAGTGATGGCCTGCAGTGTAGGAATGGGGAAGTGGAGGTATCCATATGTCTGGTCTGGGGTCTGTATTAGTTTAGGGGTCTGGTCTGGGGTCTGTATTAGTTTAGAGGTCTGGTCTGGGGTCTGTATTAGTTTAGAGGTCTGGTCTGGGGTCTGTATTAGTATAGAGGTCTGTTCTGGGGTCTGTATTAGTTTAGGGGTCTGGTCTGGGGTCTGTAGTAGTTTAGAGGTCTGGTCTGGGGTCTGTATTAGTTTAGGGGTCTGGTCTGGGGTCTGTATTAGTTTAGGGGTGTGGTCTGTGGTTTGTATTAGTTTAGGGGTCTGGTCTGGGGTCTGTATTAGTTTAGGGGTCTGGTCTGTGGTCTGTAGTAGTTTAGAGGTCTGGTCTGGGGTCTGTATTAGTTTAGGGTTCCGGTCTGGGGTCTGTATTAGTTTAGGGGTCCGGTCTGGGGTCTGTATTAGTTTAGGGGTCTGGTCTGGGGTCTGTATTAGTTTAGGGGTCTGGTCTGGGGTCTGTATTAGTTTAGAGGTCTGGTCTGGGGTCTGTATTAGTTTAGGGGTCTGGTCTGGGGTTTGTATTAGTTTTGGGGTCTGGTCTGGGGTCTGTATTAGTTTAGGGGTCTGGTCTGGGGTCTGTATTAAATTAGGGGTCTGGTCTGGGGTCTGTATTAGTTTAGGGGTCTGGTCTGGGGTCTGTATTAGTTTAGGGGTCTGGTCTGGGGTCTGTATTAGTTTAGGGGTCTGGTCTGCGGTCTGTATTAGTTTAGGGGTCTGGTCTGGGGTCTGTATTAGTTTAGGGGTCTGGTCTGGGGTCTGTATTAGTTTAGGGGTGTGGTCTGGGGTCTGTATTAGATTAGAGGTCTGGTCTGGGGTCTGTATTAGTTTAGGGGTCTGGTCTGGGGTCTGTATTAGTTTAGGGGTCTGGTCTGGGGTCTGTATTAGTTTAGAGGTCTGGGGTTTGTATTAGTTTAGGGGTCTGGTCTGGGGTCTGTATTAGTTTAGGGGTCTGGTCTGGGCTCTGTATTAGTTTAGGGGTCTGGGGTCTGTATTAGTTTAGGGGTCTGGTCTGGGGTCTGTATTAGTTTAGGGGTCTGGTCTGGGGTCTGTATTAGTTTAGGGGTCTGGTCTGGGGTCTGTATTAGTTTAGGGGTCTGGTTTGGGGTCTGTATTAGATTAGAGGTCTGGTCTGGGGTCTGTATTAGTTTAGGGGTCTGGTCTGGGGTCTGTATTAGTTTAGGGGTCTGGTCTGGGGTCTGTATTAGTTTAGGGGTCTGGTTTGGGGTCTGTATTAGATTAGAGGTCTGGTCTGGGGTCTGTATTAGTTTAGGGGTCTGGTCTGGGGTCTGTATTAGTTTAGGGGTCTGGTCTGGGGTTTGTATTAGTTTAGAGGTCTGGTCTGGGGTCTGTATTAGTTTAGGGGTCTGGTCTGGGGTCTGTATTAGTTTAGAGGTCTGGTCTGGGGTCTGTATTAGTTTAGGGGTCTGGGGTTTGTATAGATAGATAGATAGATAGATAGATAGATAGATAGATAGATAGATAGATAGATAGATAGATAGAGATAGGAGATAGATAGATAGATAGATAGGAGATAGATAGATAGATAGATAGATAGATAGATAGATAGATATAGGAGATAGATAGATAGATAGATAGATAGATAGGAGATAGATAGATAGATAGATAGATAGATAGGAGATAGATAGATAGATAGATAGATAGATAGATAGAAGATAGATAGATAACTAGATAGATAGATAGATAGATAGATAGATAGATAGATAGGAGATAGATAGGTAGGAGATAGATAGATAGATAGATAGATAGATAGATATGAGATATATAGATAGATAGATAGGAAGTAGATAGATAGATAGATAGATAGATAGATAGACAGATAGATAGGAGATAGATAGTAGATAGATAGGAGATAGATAGATTAGATAGATAGATAGATAGATAGATAGATCGATAGGAGATAGATAGATTGATAGATAGATAGATAGATAGATAGATAGATAGATAGATAGATCGATAGGAGATAGATAGATAGGAGATAGATAGATAGATAGATAGATAGATAGATAGGAGATAGATAGATAGATGATAGATAGATAGATAGATAGATAGGAGATAGATAGATAGATAGATAGATAGATAGATAGATAGGAGATAGATGGATAGATAGAAGATAGATAGATAGATAGAATATAGATAGATAGATAGATAGATAGATAGAAGAGATAGATAGATAGATAGATAGATAGATCGATCAGAGATAGGTAGGAGATAGATAGATAGATAGATAGATAGATAGATAGATAGATAGGAGATAGATAGATAGATAGATAGATAGATAGGAGATAGATAGATAGATAGATAGGAGATAGATAGATAGATAGATAGATAGGAGATAGATAGATAGATAGATAGATAGAAGATAGATAGATAGAATATAGATAGATAGATAGATAGATAGATAGATAGATAGATAGATAGATAGATAGATAGATGGGCCTTTATTTACTGATATCAGTATGTTTCTGTTTCTTTCTGTCCCTTTCCCTCAGTAGAAACTTCTAGATAAAATTGATGATTGTTTTGTTGTATAAGATGCTGTATTTGTGCTTCTCTTCTGGTCTTTGGGGGGGGGGGGGGGCACTTTATTTCCCTTTAATTTTACAACTCCAGCAGCTTTTCCAGTTAAATCGCCTGTTCATTATTGAGGCCTATTTAGGAAGGTCTGTGCAGCGCAGTCTAATGAATCCCTGGCACAAAGCTCTCATTCAGGCCTGGGAAAGAATGGAGCCCTATTTAGGCTCTGCAGGGCTGTATGTCAAAGCCGGCCCATAATACTTGTCAGGGAAGGCCAGAAATTCCCACTGATACTAGAATGTGCAAGAACTCTCACTTCACCGTCATCAGATTAAGATGCCATTAGGAAATGAGACCATAGCGCTGGAGCCGTGACACTTATTGACTTCATAGAATTTTCCCAGAGGAGTTTCCCAAACAGAAACTTTTTTTTTTTTTGATAAAAAAAATTCCAAAAACATTAATTTTTTTTTTATCCAAAATGTGATATAAACACACGTGTCTCCATAAATGTACTATTTGTATTTCTGTTTTTAGGATTTTTTTTTCCCAAAAAACTTTAGAATATACAAAAATATCTCGTAAAAATTACAAAAATTTTCAAAAAAAGAACTTTAGTATCCTACAGGAAAAGAACATAAATCCATAGGGCATATATCATAGAGGCAGACTATACTACCCTGGGAGAGAAGGGGCCCATCCCATTTGTTATTGGTGAGAAAACCCAAACATAGGGGTGGGAAACTGGCCCAAGGGTCACGAAGAGGGTGTGAAAGGGGAAACGAACAATAATGTCCTTCTGTCCTGGGTTACCAAACCCAACACCATATTATATGGGCCATACAGGCCAACAGTTCTGATTTCGATGGGACAATCTCATGAAACAGGCCATAAAAGGGTGGGGTTTATTCAAATTTACCCATAAAGTGACCACTTTTGGGGCATTCCCAGGATAAGTTCCTAATAGAGATGAGCGAACAGTGAAATATTCGATATTCGTTTCGAGTAGAGCCTCAATATTTGACTACTCGATCGAATATCAAATCCCATTATAGTCTATGGGAAAAAATGCTCGTTTCAGGGGAAACCACTATTCGACTAAAGGAGAGTCACCAAGTCCACGAGTAGCAGGAGGAGAGTGTTTAGGAGGAGCGCTGTGCACTTAAAGCGCACAGACCCCATTATAGTCTATGGGGTCCGTGCACTTTAACTGCACAGCACTTGCAGTTGCGCTGATAAAAAGTAAGCTCCCTCGTAACAGCAAGCTGCCAGCTCTCCCGACTAGCAAAGAAGACCCTGCGGCAAATCAACGCTCGTTCTGCAGCAGGCTCATCCTTGCTAGTCTGGAGAGCTGGCAGCTTGCTGTTACGAGGGAGCTTACTTTTTCTCATAGGAATGCATTGACTAACGTTGATTGGCCAGTGTACAGCATTCGGCCAATCAACGCTGGTTTTGCCGGAGGCTCGTCTGTGAGGAGGCGGAGTCTAAAATTGGACCACAATGGAGACTGCTGTGGTACAATCTTAGACTCCGCTTCCTCACAGACGAGCCTCTGGCAGAACCAGCGTTGATTGGCTGAATGCTGTACACTGGCCAATCAACGCTGGTCAATTCATTCCTATGAGAAAAAGTAAGCTCCCTCGTAACAGCAAGCTGTCAGCATGCCCGACTAGCAAGGATGAGCCTGCTGCAGAACCAGCGCTGATTTGCCGAATGCTATACACTGTATAGCATTCGGCCAATCAATGCTGGTTCTGAATCGAATATTACCGGGGAATAGCTAGTAGTATTTGATCAAGTACGAATATTTTGAATACCTACTCGATCGAATACTACTCGCTCATCTCTAGTTCCTAAATGTCCCAATTTTGGGAATTAAATGTTGGGAAGTAGAGATGGTTCACTTTGTTACTTACTTATATGAAGATTTGCAGCATGCTGGAAAGTGACCACTATGTAAAGTTTACATGGGAATGGATGGGCAGAATTTTCAAAAACACCAGTGATTGGCCCACTCACCCACTTCTAAGGTACTTGTAGAAAGTTGATATTGACAATTTTACCAAGCTCCCAATACCAGATCCTGAAGAAGTTGGTGAACAGGAGGGCACTGAACTGGTTGGGTGTTTTGACCCACTCCTATTGTTTCCCCAGAGTAGATGGAGGAAGGGATGGGGGGGGGGTGCAAATTTTTTAGCTTACCTCAACCGCATAATAAAATTCTTTTTGATTTGTCAGAATCGTTTTCTGATCTGAAAGATATAGTCGTAACTAGGGTTGAGCGATTGGGATCGGAAAAGATCGGATCCTGATCGGCGATCGAGCAAATATCATGATCGCGATCGGCTGGAAAATGATCGGAAATCGGATTTTGAAATCTCAAGATCAGCTCAACCCTAGAAGTGACGTTTTCCATAGAGAAGCATTGACTAGGTTTG